>NW_027596886.1:0-135389 GCF_964194155.1 Cetorhinus maximus
AAACAGCGCGAGAGGAGAGAGCAGATAAAACAGCAGCAGTGGACGGAGCAGATAAAACAGCGCGAGAGGAGAGAGCAGATGAAACAGTGTGAAAGGAGGGAGCAGATAAAACAGCGCGAGAGAAGAGAGCAGATAATACAGCGCGAGAGGAGGGAGCAGATAAAACAGCGCGAGAGGAGAGAGCAGATAAAACAGTGTGAGAGGAGGGAGCAGATAAAACAGTGTGAGAGGAGGGAGCAGATAAAACAGCGTGAGAGAAGAGAGCAGATAAAACAGCGCGACAGGAGGGAGCAGATAAAACAGCGCTAGAGGAGGTAGCAGATAAAACAGCGCGAGAGGAGAGAGCAGATAAAACAGCGCGAGAGGAGGGAGCAGATAAAACCGCGCGAGAGGAGGGAGCAGAGAAAACAGCGCGAGAGGAGCGAGCAGATAAAACAGCGCGAGAGGAGAGAGCAGATAAAACAGCGGTAGAGGAGAGAGCAGATTAAACAGCGCGAGAGGAGGGTGCAGATAAAACAGCGCGAGAGGAGAGAGCAGAGAAAACAGCGCGAGAGGAGAGAGCAGATAAAACATCGCGAGAGGAGGGAGAAGATAAAACAGCGCGAGAGGAAGGTGCAGAGAAAACAGCGCGAGAGGAGGGAGCAGATAAAACAGCGCGAGAGGAGAGAGCAGATAAAACAGCGTGAGAGGAGGGTGCAGATAAAACAGCGCGAGAGGAGAGAGCAGATAAAACAGGGCGAGAGGAGGGAGCAGATAAAACAGCAGGAGAAGAGAGAGCAGATAAAACAATGCGAGGGGAGGGACCAGATAATACAGCGCGAGAGGAGTGAGCAGATAAAACAGCGCAAGAGGAGGGAGGCAGATAAAGCAGTGTGAGAGGCGGGAGCAGATAAAACAGTGTGAGAGGAGGGAGCAGATAAAACAGCGGGAGTGGAGGGAGCAGATAAAACAGTGTGAGAGGAGGGAGCAGATGAAACAGCGTGAGAGGAGGGAGCAGATAAAACAGTGTGAGCCGAGGGAGCAGATAAAACAGCGGGAGAGCAGGGAGCAGATAAAACAGTGTGAGAGGAGGGAGCAGATAAAACAGCGCGAGAGGAGGGAGCAGATAAAACAGTGTGAGAGGAGGGAGCAGATCAAACAGCGCGAGAGGAGGGAGCAGATAAAACAGCGCGAGAGGAGAGAGCAGATAAAACAGCGGTAGAGGAGAGAGCAGATTAAACAGCGCGAGAGGAGGGTGCAGATAAAACAGCGCGAGAGGAGAGAGCAGAGAAAACAGCGCGAGAGGAGAGAGCAGATAATACATCGCGAGAGGAGGGAGAAGATAAAACAGCGCGAGAGGAAGGTGCAGAGAAAACAGCGCGAGAGGAGGGAGCAGATAAAACAGCGCGAGAGGAGAGAGCAGATAAAACAGCGTGAGAGGAGGGAGCAGATAAAACAGCGCGAGAGGAGAGAGCAGATAAAACAGGGCGAGAGGAGGGAGCAGATAAAACAGCAGGAGAGGAGAGAGCAGATAAAACAATGTGAGGGGAGGGACCAGATAATACAGCGCGAGAGGAGAGAGCAGATAAAACAGCGCGAGAGGAGGGAGCAGATAAAGCAGTGTGAGAGGCGGGAGCAGATAAAACAGTGTGAGAGGAGGGAGCAGATAAACCAGCGGGAGTGGAGGGTGAAGATAAAACAGTGTGAGAGGAGGGAGCAGATAAAACTGCGTGAGAGGAGGGAGCAGATAAAACAGTGTGAGCCGAGGGAGCAGATAAAACAGCAAGAGAGCAGGGAGCAGATAAAATAGTGTGAGAGGAGGGAGCAGATAAAACAGCGCGAGAGGAGGGAGCAGATAAAACAGTGTGAGAGGAGGGAGCAGATCAAACAGCGCGAGAGGAGGGAGCAGATAAAACAGCGCGACAGGAGAGAGCCCATAAAACAGCGCGAGACGAGAGATCAGATCAAACAGGACGAGAGGCGAGATCAGATCAAACAGTGCGAGAGGGGAGAGCATATAAAACAGTGTGAGAGGAGGGAGCAGATAAATCAGCACGAGAGGAGAGAGCAGATAAAACAGCGGGAGAGGAGAGAGCAGATAAAACAGCGCAAGAGGAGGGTGAAGATAAAACAGCGCGAGAGAAGTGGAGCAGATAAAACAGCGCGAGAGGAGAGAGCAGATAAAACAGCGCGAGAGGATGGAGCAGATAAAACAGCGCGAGAGGAGAGAGCAGATAAAACAGCGGGAGAGGAGGGAGCGGATAAAACAGCGCGAGAGGAGAGAGCAGATAAAAGAGCATGAGAGGGGGGAGCAGATAAAACAGCGCGAGAGGAGGGAGCAGATAAGACAGCGCGAGAGGAGGGAGCAGATAAAAAAGCGCGAGAGGAGGGAGCAGATAAAACACCGGTGGAGGAGGGAGCAGATAAAACAGCGGGAGAGGAGAGAGTAGATAAAACAGCGCGAGAGGAGGGAGCAGATAAAACAGAGCGAGAGGAGAGAGCAGATAATACAGCGCCAGAGGGGGGAGCAGATAAAACAGCGTGAGAGGAGAAAGCAGATAAAACAGCGCGAGAGGAGGGAGCAGATAAAGCAGCGCGAGAGGAGGGACCAGATAAAACAGCTGGAGAGAAGAGACCAGATAAAACAGCTGGAGAGAAGAGAGCAGATAAAACAGCGCGAGAGGAGAGAGCAGATAAAGCAGCGGGAGAGGACGGAGCAGATAAAACAGCGCGAGAGGAGATAGCAGATAAAAAAGTGTGAAAGGTGGGAGCAGATAAAACAGGGCGAGAGAAGAGAGCAGATAATACAGCGCGAGAGGAGGGAGCAGATAAAACAGCGCGAGAGGAGAGAGCAGATAAAACAGTGTGAGAGGAGGGAGCAGATAAAACAGTGTGAGAGGAGGGAGCAGAGAAAACAGCGCGAGAGGAGGGTGCAGATAAACAGCGCGAGAGGAGAGAGCAGATAAAACAGCGGTAGAGGAGAGAGCAGATTTAACAGCGCGAGAGGAGGGTGCAGATAAAACAGCGCGAGAGGAGAGAGCAGAGAAAACAGCGCGAGAGGAGAGAGCAGATAAAACAGCGCGAGAGGAGGGAGAAGATAAAACAGCGCGAGAGGAAGGAGCAGAGAAAACAGCGCGAGAGGAGGGAGCAGCTAAAACAGCGCGAGAGGAGGGAGCAGATGAAACAGCGTGAGAGGAGAGAGCAGATAAAACAGTGTGAGAGGAGAAAGCACATAAAACAGCGCGAGAGGAGAGAGCAGATAAAACAGCGCGAGAGGAGGGAGCAGATAAAACAGCGCGAGAGGAGAGAGCAGATAAAACAGTGTGAGAGGGGGGAGCACATAAAACAGCGTGGGAGGAGAGAGCAGATAAAACAGCGCGAGAGGAGGAAGCAGATAAAACAGCGTGAGAGGAGAGAGAAGATAAAACAGCGGGAGAGGAGGAAGCGGATAAAACAGCGCGAGAGGAGAGAGCAGATAAAAGAGCATGAGAAGGGGGAGCAGATAAAACAGCGCGAGAGGAGGGAGCAGATAAGACAGCGCGAGAGGAGGGAGCAGATAAAAAAGCGCGAGAGGAGGGAGCAGATAAAACAGCGCGAGAGGAGGGAGCAGATAAAGCAGCGCGAGAGGAGGGAGCAGATAAAACAGCTGGAGAGAAGAGACCAGATAAAACAGCTGGAGAGAAGAGAGCAGATAAAACAGCGCGAGAGGAGAGAGCAGATAAAACAGCGGGAGAGGACGGAGAAGATAAAACAGCGCGAGAGGAGATAGCAGATAAAACAGTGTGAAAGGAGGGAGCAGATAAAACAGGGCGAGAGAAGAGAGCAGATAATACAGCACGAGAGGAGGGAGCAGATAAAACAGCGCGAGAGGAGAAAGCAGATAAAACAGTGTGAGAGGAGGGTGCAGATAAAACAGTGTGAGAGGAGGGAGCAGATAAAACAGCGTGAGAGAAGAGAGCAGATAAAACAGAACGACAGGAGGGAGCAGATAAAACAGCGCGAAAGGAGAGTGCAGATAACACAGATGGATAGGAGAGAGCAGATAAAACAGCGCGAGAGGACGGAGAAGATAAAACAGGGCGAGAGGAGAGAGCAGATAAAACAGCGCGAGAGGAGGGAGAAGATAAAACAGCGCGAGAGGAAGGAGCCGAGAAAACAGCGCGAGAGGAGGGAGCAGATAAAACAGCGAGGGAGGAGAGAGCAGATAAAACAGCGGTAGAGGAGAGAGCAGATTAAACAGCGCGAGAGGAGGGTGCAGATAAAACAGCGCGAGAGGAGAGAGCAGAGAAAACAGCGCGAGAGGAGAGAGCAGATAAAGCAGCGCGATACGAGGGAGCAGATAAAACAGCGCGAGAGGAGGGAGCAGAAAAAACAGCGTGAGAGGAGAGAGCAGAAAAAACAGCGCGAGAGGAGAGAGCAGATAAAACAGCGCGAGAGGAGGGAGCAGATAAAACAGCGCGAGAGGAGGGAGCAGAGAAAACAGCGCGAGAGGAGGGAGCAGATAAAACAGCGAGAGAGTAGAGAGCAGATAAAACAGCGGTAGAGGAGAGAGCAGATTAAACAGCGCGAGAGGAGGGTGCAGATAAAACAGCGCGAGAGGAGAGAGCAGAGAAAACAGCGCGAGATGAGAGAGCAGATAAAACAGCGCGAGAGGAGGGAGAAGATAAAACAGCGCGAGAGGAAGGAGCAGAGAAAACAGCGCGAGAGGAGGGAGCAGATAAAACAGCGCGAGAGGAGAGAGCAGATAAAAGAGCGCGAGAGGAGGGAGCAGATAAAACAGCGCGAGAGGAGAGAGCAGATAAAACAGGGCGAGAGGAGGGAGCAGAGAAAACAGCAGGAGAGGAGAGAGCAGATAAAACAATGCGAGGGGAGGGAGCAGATAATACAGCGCGAGAGGAGAGAGCAGATAAAACAGCATGAGAGGAGGGAGCAGATAAATCAGTGTGAGAGGCGGGAGCAGATAAAACAGTGTGAGAGGAGGGAGCAGATAAAACAGCGGGAGTGGAGGGAGCAGATAAAACAGTGTGAGAGGAGGGAGCAGATAAAACAGCGTGAGAGGAGGGAGCAGATAAATCAGTGTGAGCCGAGGGAGCAGATAAAACAGCGCGGGAGGAGGGAGCAGATAAAACAGCGTGAGAGGAGGGATCAGATAAAACAGCGCGAGTGGAGAGTGCAGAATAAACAGCGCGAGATGAGGGAGCAGATTAAACAGCGCGAGAAAAGTGAGCAGTTAAAACAGTGCGAGCGGAGGGAGCAGATAAAAAGCACGAGAAAGGAGGGAGCAGATAAAACAGCGCGAGAGGAGAGAGCTGATAAAACAGCGCGAGAGGAGAGAGCGGATAAAACAGCACTAGAGGAGAGAGCAGATAAAACAGCGCGAGAGAAGGGAGCAGATAAAACAGCGCGAGAGGAGGGAGCAGATAAAACAGCGCGAGAGGAGGGAGCAGATAAAACAGCGCGAGAGGAGAGAACAGATAAAACAGCGCGAGAGGAAGGAGCAGATAAAACTGCGCGAGAGGAGAGAACAGATAAAACAGCGCGAGAGGAATGAGCAGATAAAACAGCGGGATAGGAGAGAGCAGAAAAAACAGCTCAAGAGGAGAGAGCAGATAAAACAGCGGGAGAGGAGAGAGCAGATAAAACAGCGCGAGAGGAGGGAGCAGATAAAACTGTGCGAGAGGAGGGAGCACATAAAACAGCGCGAGAGGAGAGAGCAGATAAAGAAGCGCGAGAGGAGAGATCAGATAAAACAGCGCGAGAGGAGAGATCAGATAAAACAGCGCGAGAGGAGAGAGCAGACAAAACAGCGAGACAGGAGGGAGCAGATAAAACAGCGCGAGAGGAGGGTGCAGATAAAACAGCGCGAGAGGAGAGAGCAGATAAAACAGCGCGAGAGGAGAGAGCAGATAAAACAGCGCGAGAGGAGGGAGCAGATAAAGCAGCGCGAGAGGAGAGATCAGATAAAACAGTGTGAGAGGCGGGAGCACATAAAACAGTGCGAGAGGAGAGAGCAGATAAAACAGCGCGAGAGGAGGGAGCAGATAAAACAGCGCGAGAGGAGAGAGCAGATAAACAGTGTGACAGGTGGGAGCACATAAAACAGCGCGAGAGGAGAGAGCAGATACGACAGTTTGAGAGTAGGGAGCAGATAAAGCAGCGCGAGAGGAGGGAGCAGATAAAACTGTGCGAGAGGAGGAAGCACATAAAACAGCGCGAGAGGAGAGAGCAGATAAAGCAGCGCGAGAGGAGAAATCAGATAAAACAGCGCGAGAGGAGAGATCAGATAAAACAGCGCGAGAGGAGAGAGCAGACAAAACAGCGAGACAGGAGGGAGCAGATAAAACAGCGCGAGAGGAGGGTGCAGATAAAACAGCGCGAGAGGAGAGAGCAGATAAAACAGCGCGAGAGGAGAGAGCAGATAAAACAGCGCGAGAGGAGGGAGCAGATAAAGCAGCGCGAGAGGAGAGATCAGATAAAACAGTGTGAGAGGCGGGAGCACATAAAACAGTGCGAGAGGAGAGAGCAGATAAAACAGTGCGAGAGGAGGGAGCAGATAAAACAGCGCGAGAGGAGAGAGCAGATAAACAGTGTGAGAGGTGGGAGCACATAAAACAGCGCGAGAGGAGAGAGCAGATACGACAGTTTGAGAGTAGGGAGCAGATAAAGCAGCGCGAGAGGAGGGAGCAGATAAAACAGCGTGAGAGGAGAGAGCAGATAAAACAGTGCGAGAGGAGGGAGCAGATAAAACAGGGCGAGAGGAGAGAGCAGATAAAACAGCGCGAGTGCAGGGAGCAGATAAAGCAGCGTGAGAGGAGAGAGCAGATAAAAATGTACGAGAGGAGGGAGCAGATAAAAGTGCCCGAGAGGAGGGAGCAGATAAAACAGCGCGAGACGAGAGAGCAGATAAAACAGAGCGAGAGGAGGGAGCAGATAAAACAGCGCGAGGCGAGAGAGCAGATAAAACAGCACGAGAGGAGGGAGCAGAAAGAACAGTGCGAGAGGAGAGAGCAGATAAAACAGTGTGAGAGGAGGGAGCAGATAAAACAGCGCGAGAGGAGAGAGCAGATAAAACAGCGGGAGAGGAGGGACCAGATAGAACAGCGCGAGAGGCGGGAACAGATAAAACAGCGCGAGAGGAGAGAGCAGTTAAAGCAGTGCGAGAGCAGGGAGCAGATAAAACAGCGCGAGAGGAGAAAGCAGATAAAACAGCGTGAGAGGAGAGAGCAGATAAAACAGAACGACAGGAGGGAGCAGATTAAACAGCGCGAAAGGAGAGTGCAGATAAAACAGATGGAGAGGAGAGAGCAGATAAAACAGCGCGAGAGGACGGAGAAGAAAAAACAGCGCGAGAGAAGTGGAGCAGATATAACAGCGCGAGAGGAGAGAGCAGATAAAACAGCTCGAGAGGAGGGAGCAGATAAAGCAGTGTGAGAGGAGAGAGCAGATAAAACAGCGCGAGAGGAGAGAACAGATAATACAGCGCGAGAGGAGGGAGCAGATAAAACAGCGCGAGAGGAGAAAGCAGATAAAGCAGCGCGAGAGGAGGGAGCAGATAAAACAGCGCGAGAGGAGGGAGCAGATAAAACAGCGTGAGAGAAGAGACCAGATAAAACAGCGGGAGAGGAGATAGCAGATAAAACAGCAAAAGAGGAGAGGGCAGATAAAACAGCGTGAGAGGAGAGTGCAGATAAAACAGCTGGAGAGAAAAGAGCAGATAAAACAGCGGGAGAGGAGAGAGCAGATTATACAGCGCGAGAGGAGGGCGCAGATAAAATAGCGCGAGAGGAGGGAGCAGATGAAACAGCGCGAGAGGAGGGTGCAGATAAAATATCGCGAGAGGAGAGAGCAGTTAAAACAGCGCGAGAGGAGAGAGCAGATAAAACAGCGCGAGAGGAGAGTGCAGATAAAACAGCTGGAGAGAAGAGAGCAGATAAAACAGCGCGAGAGGAGAGAGCAGATAAAAAAGAGCGAGAGGAGGGAGCAGATAAAAAAGAGCGAGAGGAGGGAGCATATGAAACAGCGCGAGAGGAGAGGGCAGATAAAACAGCGTGAGAGGAGAGTGCAGATAAAACAGCTGGAGAGAAGAGAGCAGATAAAACAGCGCGAGAGGAGGGAGCAGATAAAACAGCGCGAGAGGAGAGAGCAGATAAAACAGCGCGAGATGAGATAGCAGATAAAACAGCGTGAGAGGAGGGAGCAGATAAAAAGAGCGAGAGGAGGGAGCAGATAAAAAGGAGCGAGAGGAGGGAGCATATGAAACAGCGGGAGAGGAGAGAGCAGATAAAACAGCGCGAGTGGAGGGAGCAGATAAAACAGCGCGAGACGAGGGAGCAGATAAAACAGTGTGAAGGAGGGAGCAGATAAAACAGCGCGAGAGGAGAGAGCAGATAAAACAGCGCGAGAGGAGGGAGCAGATAAAACAGCTGGAGAGAAGAGAGCAGATAAAACAGCGGTAGAGGAGAGAGCAGATTAAACAGCGCGAGAGGAGGGTGCAGATAAAACAGCGCGAGAGGAGAGAGCAGAGAAAACAGCGCGAGAGGAGAGAGCAGATAAAGCAGCGCGATACGAGGGAGCAGATAAAACAGCGCGAGAGGAGGGAGCAGAAAAAACAGCGTGAGAGGAGAGAGCAGAAAAAACAGCGCGAGAGGAGAGAGCAGATAAAACAGCGCGAGAGGAGGGAGCAGATAAAACAGCGCGAGAGGAGGGAGCAGAGAAAACAGCGCGAGAGGAGGGAGCAGATAAAACAGCGAGAGAGTAGAGAGCAGATAAAACAGCGGTAGAGGAGAGAGCAGATTAAACAGCGCGAGAGGAGGGTGCAGATAAAACAGCGCGAGAGGAGAGAGCAGAGAAAACAGCGCGAGATGAGAGAGCAGATAAAACAGCGCGAGAGGAGGGAGAAGATAAAACAGCGCGAGAGGAAGGAGCAGAGAAAACAGCGCGAGAGGAGGGAGCAGATAAAACAGCGCGAGAGGAGAGAGCAGATAAAAGAGCGCGAGAGGAGGGAGCAGATAAAACAGCGCGAGAGGAGAGAGCAGATAAAACAGGGCGAGAGGAGGGAGCAGAGAAAACAGCAGGAGAGGAGAGAGCAGATAAAACAATGCGAGGGGAGGGAGCAGATAATACAGCGCGAGAGGAGAGAGCAGATAAAACAGCACGAGAGGAGGGAGCAGATAAATCAGTGTGAGAGGCGGGAGCAGATAAAACAGTGTGAGAGGAGGGAGCAGATAAAACAGCGGGAGTGGAGGGAGCAGATAAAACAGTGTGAGAGGAGGGAGCAGATAAAACAGCATGAGAGGAGGGAGCAGATAAATCAGTGTGAGCCGAGGGAGCAGATAAAACAGCGCGGGAGGAGGGAGCAGATAAAACAGCGTGAGAGGAGGGATCAGATAAAACAGCGCGAGTGGAGAGTGCAGAATAAACAGCGCGAGATGAGGGAGCAGATTAAACAGCGCGAGAAAAGAGAGCAGTTAAAACAGTGCGAGCGGAGGGAGCAGATAAAAAGCACGAGAAAGGAGGGAGCAGATAAAACAGCGCGAGAGGAGAGAGCTGATAAAACAGCGCGAGAGGAGAGAGCGGATAAAACAGCACTAGAGGAGAGAGCAGATAAAACAGCGCGAGAGAAGGGAGCAGATAAAACAGCGCGAGAGGAGGGAGCAGATAAAACAGCGCGAGAGGAGGGAGCAGATAAAACAGCGCGAGAGGAGAGAACAGATAAAACAGCGCGAGAGGAAGGAGCAGATAAAACTGCGCGAGAGGAGAGAACAGATAAAACAGCGCGAGAGGAATGAGCAGATAAAACAGCGGGATAGGAGAGAGCAGAAAAAACAGCTCAAGAGGAGAGAGCAGATAAAACAGCGGGAGAGGAGAGAGCAGATAAAACAGCGCGAGAGGAGGGAGCAGATAAAACTGTGCGAGAGGAGGGAGCACATAAAACAGCGCGAGAGGAGAGAGCAGATAAAGAAGCGCGAGAGGAGAGATCAGATAAAACAGCGCGAGAGGAGAGATCAGATAAAACAGCGCGAGAGGAGAGAGCAGACAAAACAGCGAGACAGGAGGGAGCAGATAAAACAGCGCGAGAGGAGGGTGCAGATAAAACAGCGCGAGAGGAGAGAGCAGATAAAACAGCGCGAGAGGAGAGAGCAGATAAAACAGCGCGAGAGGAGGGAGCAGATAAAGCAGCGCGAGAGGAGAGATCAGATAAAACAGTGTGAGAGGCGGGAGCACATAAAACAGTGCGAGAGGAGAGAGCAGATAAAACAGCGCGAGAGGAGGGAGCAGATAAAACAGCGCGAGAGGAGAGAGCAGATAAACAGTGTGACAGGTGGGAGCACATAAAACAGCGCGAGAGGAGAGAGCAGATACGACAGTTTGAGAGTAGGGAGCAGATAAAGCAGCGCGAGAGGAGAGAGCAGATAAAACAGTGCGAGAGGAGGGAGCAGATAAAACAGGGCGAGAGGAGAGAGCAGATAAAACAGCGCGAGTGCAGGGAGCAGATAAAGCAGCGTGAGAGGAGAGAGCAGATAAAAAAGTACGAGAGGAGGGAGCAGATAAAAGTGCCCGAGAGGAGGGAGCAGATAAAACAGCGCGAGACGAGAGAGCAGATAAAACAGAGCGAGAGGAGGGAGCAGATAAAACAGCGCGAGGCGAGAGAGCAGATAAAACAGCACGAGAGGAGGGAGCAGAAAGAACAGTGCGAGAGGAGAGAGCAGATAAAACAGTGTGAGAGGAGGGAGCAGATAAAACAGCGCGAGAGGAGAGAGCAGATAAAACAGCGGGAGAGGAGGGACCAGATAGAACAGCGCGAGAGGCGGGAACAGATAAAACAGCGCGAGAGGAGAGAGCAGTTAAAGCAGTGCGAGAGCAGGGAGCAGATAAAACAGCGCGAGAGGAGAAAGCAGATAAAACAGCGTGAGAGGAGAGAGCAGATAAAACAGAACGACAGGAGGGAGCAGATTAAACAGCGCGAAAGGAGAGTGCAGATAAAACAGATGGAGAGGAGAGAGCAGATAAAACAGCGCGAGAGGACGGAGAAGAAAAAACAGCGCGAGAGAAGTGGAGCAGATATAACAGCGCGAGAGGAGAGAGCAGATAAAACAGCTCGAGAGGAGGGAGCAGATAAAGCAGTGTGAGAGGAGAGAGCAGATAAAACAGCGCGAGAGGAGAGAACAGATAATACAGCGCGAGAGGAGGGAGCAGATAAAACAGCGCGAGAGGAGAAAGCAGATAAAGCAGCGCGAGAGGAGGGAGCAGATAAAACAGCGCGAGAGGAGGGAGCAGATAAAACAGCGTGAGAGAAGAGACCAGATAAAACAGCGGGAGAGGAGATAGCAGATAAAACAGCAAAAGAGGAGAGGGCAGATAAAACAGCGTGAGAGGAGAGTGCAGATAAAACAGCTGGAGAGAAAAGAGCAGATAAAACAGCGGGAGAGGAGAGAGCAGATTATACAGCGCGAGAGGAGGGCGCAGATAAAATAGCGCGAGAGGAGGGAGCAGATGAAACAGCGCGAGAGGAGGGTGCAGATAAAATATCGCGAGAGGAGAGAGCAGTTAAAACAGCGCGAGAGGAGAGAGCAGATAAAACAGCGCGAGAGGAGAGTGCAGATAAAACAGCTGGAGAGAAGAGAGCAGATAAAACAGCGCGAGAGGAGAGAGCAGATAAAAAAGAGCGAGAGGAGGGAGCAGATAAAAAAGAGCGAGAGGAGGGAGCATATGAAACAGCGCGAGAGGAGAGGGCAGATAAAACAGCGTGAGAGGAGAGTGCAGATAAAACAGCTGGAGAGAAGAGAGCAGATAAAACAGCGCGAGAGGAGGGAGCAGATAAAACAGCGCGAGAGGAGAGAGCAGATAAAACAGCGCGAGATGAGATAGCAGATAAAACAGCGTGAGAGGAGGGAGCAGATAAAAAGAGCGAGAGGAGGGAGCAGATAAAAAGGAGCGAGAGGAGGGAGCATATGAAACAGCGGGAGAGGAGAGAGCAGATAAAACAGCGCGAGTGGAGGGAGCAGATAAAACAGCGCGAGACGAGGGAGCAGATAAAACAGTGTGAAGGAGGGAGCAGATAAAACAGCGCGAGAGGAGAGAGCAGATAAAACAGCGCGAGAGGAGGGAGCAGATAAAACAGCTGGAGAGAAGAGAGCAGATAAAACAGCGCGAGAGGAGAGAGCAGATAAAACAGCGGGAGAGGAGGGAGCAGATAAAACAGCGCGAGAGGAGAGAGCAGATTAAACAGTGTGAAACGATGGTGCAGATAAAACAGCGCAAGAGAAGAGAGCAGATAATACAGTGCGAGAGGAGGGAGCAGATAAAACAGCGCGAGAGGAGAGAGCAGGTAAAACAGTGAGAGAGGAGGGAGCAGATAAAACAGTGTGAGAGGAGGGAGCAGATAAAACAGCGTGAGAGAAGAGAGCAGATAAAACAGCGCGAGAGGAGGGAGCAGATAAAACAGCACGAGAGGAGGGAGCAGATAAAACTGTGTGAGAGGAGGGATCACATAAATCAGCGCGAGAGGAGAGAGCAGATAAAGCAGCGCGAGAGGAGAGATCAGATAAAACAGCGCAAGAGGAGAAATCAGATAAAACAGCGCGAGAGGAGAGAGGAGACAAAACAGCGAGAGAGGTGGGAGCAGATAAAACAGCGCGAGAGGAGGGTGCAGATAAAACAGCGCGAGAGGAGACAGCAGATAAAACAGCGCGAGAGGAGAGAGCAGATAAAACAGCGCGAGAGGAGGGAGCAGATAAAACAGCGGGAGAGGAGAGAGCAGATAAAACAGTGTGAGAGGCGGGAGCACATAAAACAGCGCGAGAGGAGAGAGCAGATAAAACAGCGCGAGAGGAGGGAGCAGATAAAACAGCGCGAGAGGAGAGAGCATATAAAACAGTGTGAGAGGCGGGAGCACATTATACAGCGCGAGAGGAGAGAGCAGATTCGACAGTTTGAGAGTAGGGAGCAGATTAAGCAGCGCGAGAGGAGGGAGCAGATAAAGCAGCGTGAGAGGAGAGAGCAGATAAAAAAGCGCGAGAGTAGGGAGCAGATAAAAGTGCCCGAGAGGAGGGAGCAGATAAAACAGCGCGAGACGAGAGAGCAGATAAAACAGAGCGAGAGGAGGTAGCAGATAAAACAGCGCGAGGTGAGAGAGCAGATAAAACAGCACGAGAGGAGGGAGCAGAAAGAACAGTGCGAGAGGAGAGAGCAGATAAAACAGTGTGAGAGGAGGGAGCAGATAAAACAGTGGGAGAGGAGGGAGCAGATAGAACAGCGCGAGAGGTGGGAACAGATAAAACAGCGCGAGAGGAGTGAGCAGTTAAAGCAGTGCGAGAGCAGCGAGCAGATAAAACAGCGCGAGAGGAGAAAGCAGATAAAACAGCGTGAGAGGAGAGAGCAGATAAAACAGAATGACAGGAGGGAGCAGATAAAACAGCGCGAAAGGAGAGTGCAGATAAAACCGATGGAGAGGAGAGAGCAGATAAAACAGCGCGAGAGGACGGAGAAGATAAAACAGGGCGAGAGAAGAGAGCAGATAATACAGCACGAGAGGAGGGAGCAGATAAAACAGCGCGAGAGGAGAGAGCAGATAAAACAGTGTGAGAGGAGGGAGCAGATAAAACAGTGTGAGAGGAGGGAGCAGATAAAACAGCGTGAGAGAAGAGAGCAGATAAAACAGCGCGAGAGGAGAGAGCAGATTAAACAGCGGGAGAGGAGGGAGCAGATAAAACAGCGCGAGAGGAGAGAGCAGATTAAACAGTGTGAAACGATGGTGCAGATAAAACAGCGCGAGAGAAGAGAGCAGATAATACAGTGCGAGAGGAGGGAGCAGATAAAACAGCGCGAGAGGAGAGAGCAGGTAAAACAGTGAGAGAGGAGGGAGCAGATAAAACAGTGTGAGAGGAGGGAGCAGATAAAACAGCGTGAGAGAAGAGAGCAGATAAAACAGCGCGAGAGGAGGGAGCAGATAAAACAGCACGAGAGGAGGGAGCAGATAAAACTGTGCGAGAGGAGGAAGCACATAAAACAGCGCGAGAGGAGAGAGCAGATAAAGCAGCGCGAGAGGAGTGATCAGATAAAACAGCGCGAGAGGAGAAATCAGATAAAACAGCGCGAGAGGAGAGAGCAGACAAAACAGCGAGAGAGGAGGGAGCAGATAAAACAGCGCGAGAGGAGGGTGCAGATAAAACAGCGCGAGAGGAGAGAGCAGATAAAACAGCGCGAGAGGTGAGAGCAGATAAAACAGCGCGAGAGGAGGGAGCAGATAAAACAGCGCAGGAGGAGAGAGCAGATAAAACAGTGTGAGAGGTGGAAGCACATAAAACAACGCGAGAGGAGAGAGCAGATAAAACAGCGCGAGAGGAGGGAGCAGATAAAACAGCGCGAGAGGAGAGAGCAGATAAAACAGTGTGAGAGGTGGGAGCACAGAAAACAGCGCGAGAGGAGAGAGCAGATACGACAGTTTGAGAGTAGGGAGCAGATAAAGCAGCGCGAGAGGAGGGAGCAGATAAAACAGCGTGAGAGGAGAGAGCAGATAAAACAGTGCGAGAGGAGGCAGCAGATAAAACAGGGCGAGAGGAGAGAGCAGATAAAACAGCGCGAGTGGAGGGAGCAGATAAAGCAGCGTGAGAGGAGAGAGCAGATAAAAATGCGCGAGAGGAGGGAGCAGATAAAAGTGCCCGAGAGGAGGGAGCAGATAAAACAGCGCGAGACGAGAGAGCAGATAAAACAGAGCGAGAGGAGGGAGCAGATAAAACAGCACGAGAGGAGGGAGCAGAAAGAACAGTGCGAGAGGAGAGAGCAGATAAAACAGTGTGAGAGGAGGGAGCAGATAAAACAGCGCGAGAGGAGAAAGCAGATAAAACAGCGGGAGAGGAGGGACCAGATAGAACAGCGCGAGAGGCGGGAACAGATAAAACAGCGCGAGAGGAGAGAGCAGTTAAAGCAGTGCGAGAGCAGGGAGCAGATAAAACAGTGCGAGAGGAGAAAGCAGATAAAACAGCGTGAGAGGAGAGAGCAGATAAAACAGAATGACAGGAGGGAGCAGATAAAACAGCGCGAAAGGAGAGTGCAGATAAAACAGATGGAGAGGAGTGAGCAGATAAAACAGTGTGAGAGAAGGGAGCAGATAAAACAGCGTGAGAGAAGAGAGCAGATAAAACAGGGCGAGAGAAGAGAGCAGATAATACAGCACGAGAGGAGGGAGCAGATAAAACAGCGCGAGAGGAGAGAGCAGATAAAACAGTGTGAGAGGAGTGAGCAGATAAAACAGTGTGAGAGAAGGGAGCAGATAAAACAGCGTGAGAGAAGAGAGCAGATAAAACAGCGCGGCAAGAGGGAGCAGATAAAGCAGCGCGAGAGGAGGAAGCAGATAAAACAGCGCGAGAGGAGGGAGCAGAAAAAACAGCGTGAGAGGAGAGAGCAGAAAAAACAGCGCGAGAGGAGGGAGCAGATAAAACAGCGCGAGAGGAGAGAGCAGATAAAACAGTGTGAGAGGAGGGAGCAGATAAAACAGTGTGAGAGGAGGGAGCAGATAATACAGCGTGAGAGAAGAGAGCAGATAAAACAGCGCGAGAGGAGAGAGCAGATTAAACAGCGGGAGAGGAGGGAGCAGATAAAACAGCGCGAGAGGAGAGAGCAGATTAAACAGTGTGAAACGATGGTGCAGATAAAACAGCGCGAGAGATGAGAGCAGATAATACAGTGCGAGAGGAGGGAGCAGATAAAACAGCGCGAGAGGAGGGTGCAGATAAAACAGCGCGAGAGGAGAGAGCAGATAAAACAGCGCGAGAGGAGAGAGCAGATAAAACAGCGCGAGAGGAGGGAGCAGATAAAACAGCGCAAGAGGAGAGAGCAGATAAAACAGTGTGAGAGGTGGGAGCACATAAAACAACGCGAGAGGAGAGAGCAGATAAAACAGCGCGAGAGGAGGGAGCATATAAAACAGCGCGAGAGGAGAGAGCAGATAAAACAGTGTGAGAGGTGGGAGCACAGAAAACAGCGCGAGAGGAGAGAGCAGATACGACAGTTTGAGAGTAGGGAGCAGATAAAGCAGCGCGAGAGGAGGGAGCAGATAAAACAGGGCGAGAGGAGAGAGCAGATAAAACAGCGCGAGTGGAGGGAGCAGATAAAGCAGCGTGAGAGGAGAGAGCAGATAAAAAAGCGCGAGAGGAGGGAGCAGATAAAAGTGCCCGAGAGGAGGGAGCAGATAAAACAGCGCGAGACGAGAGAGCAGATAAAACAGAGCGAGAGGAGGGAGCAGATAAAACAGCACGAGAGGAGGGAGCA
The DNA here is from genome assembly GCF_964194155.1 of Cetorhinus maximus. Classification (NCBI taxonomy): domain Eukaryota; kingdom Metazoa; phylum Chordata; class Chondrichthyes; order Lamniformes; family Cetorhinidae; genus Cetorhinus; species Cetorhinus maximus. The sequence continues at coordinate 16,249 of NW_027596886.1, forward strand.
GAAAGAACAGTGCGAGAGGAGAGAGCAGATAAAACAGTGTGAGAGGAGGGAGCAGATAAAACAGCGCGAGAGGAGAAAGCAGATAAAACAGCGGGAGAGGAGGGACCAGATAGAACAGCGCGAGAGGCGGGAACAGATAAAACAGCGCGAGAGGAGAGAGCAGTTAAAGCAGTGCGAGAGCAGGGAGCAGATAAAACAGTGCGAGAGGAGAAAGCAGATAAAACAGCGTGAGAGGAGAGAGCAGATAAAACAGAATGACAGGAGGGAGCAGATAAAACAGCGCGAAAGGAGAGTGCAGATAAAACAGATGGAGAGGAGAGAGCAGATAAAACAGTGTGAGAGAAGGGAGCAGATAAAACAGCGTGAGAGAAGAGAGCAGATAAAACAGGGCGAGAGAAGAGAGCAGATAATACAGCACGAGAGAAGGGAGCAGATAAAACAGCGCGAGAGGAGAGAGCAGATAAAACAGTGTGAGAGGAGTGAGCAGATAAAACAGTGTGAGAGAAGGGAGCAGATAAAACAGCGTGAGAGAAGAGAGCAGATAAAACAGCGCGGCAAGAGGAAGCAGATAAAGCAGCGCGAGAGGAGGAAGCAGATAAAACAGCGCGAGAGGAGGGAGCAGAAAAAACAGCGTGAGAGGAGAGAGCAGAAAAAACAGCGTGAGAGGAGGGAGCAGATAAAACAGCGCGAGAGGAGAGAGCAGATAAAACAGCGGTAGAGGAGAGAGCAGATTAAACAGCGCGAGAGGAGGGTGCAGATAAAACAGCGCGAGAGGAGAGAGCAGAGAAAACAGCGCGAGAGGAGAGAGCAGATAAAACAGCGCGAGAGGAGGGAGAAGATAAAACAGCGCGAGAGGAAGGAGCAGAGAAAAAAGCGCGAGATGAGGGAGCAGATAAAACAGCGCTAGAGGAGAGAGCAGATAAAACAGCGCGAGAGGAGGGAGCAGATAAAACAGCGCGAGAGGAGGGAGCAGATGAAACAGGGCGAGAGGAGGGAGCTGAGAAAACAGCAGGAGAGGAGAGAGCAGATAAAACAATGCGAGGGGAGGGAGCAGATAATACAGCGTGAGAGGAGAGAGCAGATAAAACAGCGCGAGAGGAGGGAGCAGATAAATCAGTGTGAGAGGCGGGAGCAGATAAAACAGGGTGAGAGGAGGGAGCAGATAAAACAGCGGGAGTGGAGGGAGCAGATAAAACAGTGTGAGAGGAGGGAGCAGATAAAATAGCGTGAGAGGAGGGAGCAGATAAAACAGTGTGAGCCGAGGGAGCAGATAAAACAGCGGGAGAGCAGGGAGCAGATAAAACAGTGTGAGAGGAGGGAGCAGATAAAACAGCGCGAGAGGAGGGAGCAGATAAAACAGTGTGAGAGGAGGGAGCAGATAAAACAGCGGGAGAGGAGGGAGCAGATAAGGCAGTGTGAGAGGAGGGAGCAGATAAAACAGCGCGAGAGGAGGGAGCAGATAAAACAGTGTCAGAGGAGGGAGCAGATAAAACAGCGCGGGAGGAGGGAGCAGATAAAACAGCGTGAGAGGAGGGATCAGATAAAACAGCGCGAGTGGAGAGTGCAGAATAAACAGCGCGAGACGAGGGAGCAGATTAAACAGCGCGAGAAAAGAGAGCAGTTAAAAACAGTGCGAGCGGAGGGAGCAGATAAACAGCTCGAGAAAGGAGGGAGCAGATAAAACAGCGCGAGAGGAGAGAGCAGATAAAACAGCGCGAGATGAGAGAGCAGATAAAACAGCACTAGAGGAGAGAGCAGATAAAACAGCGCGAGAGAAGGGAGCAGATAAAACAGCGCGAGAGGAGGGAGCAGATAAAACAGCGCGAGAGGAGGGAGCAGATAAAACAGCGTGAGAGGAGAGAGCAGATAAAACAGCGCGAGAGGAGGGAGCAGATAAAACTGCGCGAGAGCAGAGAACAGATAAAACAGCGCGAGAGGAGTGAGCAGATAAAACATCGGGAGAGGAGAGAGCAGATAAAACAGCTCAAGAGGAGAGAGCAGATAAAACAGCGGGAGAGGAGAGAGCAGATAAAACAGCGCGAGAGGATGGAGCAGATAAAACTGTGCGAGAGGAGGGAGCACATAAAACAGCGCGAGAGGAGAGAGCAGATAAAACAGCGCGAGAGGAGAGATCAGATAAAACAGCGCGAGAGGAGAGATCAGATAAAACAGCGCGAGAGGAGAGAGCAGACAAAACAGTGTGAAACGTTGGTGCAGATAAAACAGCGCGAGAGAAGAGAGCAGATAATACAGTGCGAGAGGAGGGAGCAGATAAAACAGCGCGAGAGGAGAGAGCAGGTAAAACAGTGAGAGAGGAGGGAGCAGATAAAACAGTGTGAGAGGAGGGAGAAGATAAAACAGCGTGAGAGAAGAGAGCAGATAAAACAGCGCGAGAGGAGGGAGCAGATAAAACAGCACGAGAGGAGGGAGCAGATAAAACTGTGCGAGAGGAGAGAGCACATAAAACAGCGCGAGAGGAGATCGCAGATAAAGCAGCGCGAGAGGAGTGATCAGATAAAACAGCGCGAGAGGAGAAATCAGATAAAACAGCGCGAGAGGAGAGAGCAGACAAAACAGTGAGAGAGGCGGGAGCAGATAAAACAGCGCGAGAGGAGGGTGCAGATAAAACAGCGCGAGAGGAGAGAGCAGATAAAACAGCGCGAGAGGAGAGAGCAGATAAAACAGCGCGAGAGGAGGGAGCAGATAAAACAGCGCGAGAGGAGAGAGCAGATAAAACAGTGTGAGAGGGGGGAGCACATAAAACAACGCGAGAGGAGAGAGCAGATAAAACAGCGCGAGAGGAGGGAGCAGATAAAACAGCGCGAGAGGAGAGAGCAGATAAAACAGTGTGAGAGGTGGGAGCACAGAAAACAGCGCGAGAGGAGAGAGCAGATACGACAGTTTGAGAGTAGGGAGCAGATAAAGCAGCGTGAGAGGATGGAGCAGATAAAACAGCGTGAGAGGAGAGAGCAGATAAAACAGTGCGAGAGGAGGGAGCAGATAAAACAGGGCGAGAGGAGAGAGCAGATAAAACAGCACGAGTGGAGGGAGCAGATAAAGCAGCGTGAGAGGAGAGAGCAGATAAAAAAGCGCGAGAGGAGGGAGCAGATAAAAGTGCCCGAGAGGAGGGAGCAGATAAAACAGCGCGAGATGAGAGAGCAGATAAAACAGACCGAGAGGAGGGAGCAGATAAAACAGCGTGAGAGGAGGGAGCAGATAAAACAGGGCGAGAGGAGGGAGCAGAGAAAACAGCAGGAGAGGAGAGAGCAGATAAAACAATGCGAGGGGAGGGAGCAGATAATACAGCGTGAGAGGAGAGAGCAGATAAAACAGCGCGAGAGGAGGGAGCAGATAAATCAGTGTGAGAGGCGGGAGCAGATATAACAGGGTGAGAGGAGGGAGCAGATAAAACAGCGGGAGTGGAGGGAGCAGATAAAACAGTGTGAGAGGAGGGAGCAGATAAAACAGCGTGAGAGGAGGGAGCAGATAAAACAGTGTGAGAGGAGGGAGCAGATAAAACAGCGCGAGAGGAGGGAGCAGATAAAACAGTGTGAGAGGAGGGAGCAGATAAAACAGCGGGAGAGGAGGGAGCAGATAAAGGAGTGTGAGAGGAGGGAGCAGATAAAACAGCGCGAGAGGAGGGAGCAGATAAAACAGTGTCAGAGGAGGGAGCAGATAAAACAGCGCGGGAGGAGGGAGCAGATAAAACACCGTGAGAGGAGGGATCAGATAAAACAGCGCGAGTGGAGAGTGCATAATAAACAGCGCGAGTCGAGTGAGCAGATTAAACAGCGCGAGAAAAGAGAGCAGTTAAAACAGTGCGAGCGGAGGGAGCAGATAAATCAGTGTGAGAGGCGGGAGCAGATAAAACAGGGTGAGAGGTGGGAGCAGATAAAACAGCGGGAGTGGAGGGAGCAGATAAAACAGTGTGAGAGGAGGGAGCAGATAAAACAGCGTGAGAGGAGGGAGCAGATAAAACAGTGTGAGAGGAGGGAGCAGATAAAACAGCGCGAGAGGAGGGAGCAGATAAAACAGTGTGAGAGGAGGGAGCAGATTAAACAGCGGGAGAGGAGGGAGCAGATAAAGCAGTGTGAGAGGAGGGAGCAGATAAAACAGCGCGAGAGGAGGGAGCAGATAAAACAGTGTCAGAGGAGGGAGCAGATAAAACAGCGCGGGAGGAGGGAGCAGATAAAACAGCGTGAGAGGAGGGATCAGATAAAACAGCGCGAGTGGAGAGTGCAGAATAAACAGCGCGAGTCGAGGGAGCAGATTAAACAGCGCGAGAAAAGAGAGCAGTTAAAACAGTGCGAGCGGAGGGAGCAGATAAACAGCACGAGAAAGGAGGGAGCAGATAAAACAGCGCGAGAGGAGAGAGCAGATAAAACAGCGCGAGAGGAGAGAGCAGATAAAACAGCACTAGAGGAGAGAGCAGATAAAACAGCGCGAGAGAAGGGAGCAGATAAAACAGCGCGAGAGGAGGGAGCAGATAAAACAGCGCGAGAGGAGGGAGCAGATAAAACAGCGTGAGAGGAGAGAGCAGATAAAACAGCGCGAGAGGAGGGAGCAGATAAAACTGCGCGAGAGCAGAGAACAGATAAAACAGCGCGAGAGCAGAGAGCAGATAAAACATCGGGAGAGGAGAGAGCAGATAAAACAGCTCAAGAGGAGAGAGCAGATAAAACAGCGGGAGAGGAGAGAGCAGATAAAACAGCGCGAGAGGAGGGAGCAGATAAAACTGTGCGAGAGGAGGGAGCACATAAAACAGCGCGAGAGGAGAGAGCAGATAAAGCAGCGCGAGAGGAGAGATCAGATAAAACAGCGCGAGTGGAGAGAGCAGATAAAACAGCGCGAGAGGATGGAGCAGATAAAACAGCGCGAGAGGATAGAGCAGATAAATCAGCGGGAGAGGAGGGAGCGGATAAAACAGCGCGAGAGGAGAGAGCTGATAAAAGAGCATGAGAGGGGGGTGCATATAAAACAGCGCGAGAGGAGGGAGCAGATAAGACAGCGCGAGAGGAGGGAGCAGATAAAAAAGCGCGAGAGGAGGGAGCAGATAAAACACCGGTGGAGGAGGGAGCAGATAAAACAGCGGGAGAGGAGAGAGTAGATAAAACAGCGCGAGAGGAGGGAGCAGATAAAGCAGCGCGAGAGGAGGGAGCAGATAAAACAGCTGGAGAGAAGAGACCAGATAAAACAGCTGGAGAGAAGAGAGCAGATAAAACAGCGCGAGAGGAGAGAGCAGATAAAACAGCGTGAGAGGACGGAGCAGATCAAACAGCGCGAGAGGAGATAGCAGATAAAAAAGTGTGAAAGGTGGGAGCAGATAAAACAGGGCGAGAGAAGAGAGCAGATAATACAGCGCGAGAGGAGGGAGCAGATAAAACAGCGCGAGAGGAGAGAGCAGATAAAACAGTGTGAGAGGAGGGAGCAGATAAAACAGTGTGAGAGGAGGGTGCAGATAAAACAGCGTGAGAGAAGAGAGCAGATAAAACAGCGCGACAGGAGGGAGCAGATAAAGCAGCGCGAGAGGAGGGAGCAGATAAAACAGCGCGAGAGGAGGGAGCAGAAAAAACAGCGTGAGAGGAGAGAGCAGAAAAAACAGCGCGAGAGGAGAGAGCAGATAAAACAGCGCGAGCGGAGGGAGCAGATAAAACAGCGCGAGAGGAGGGAGCAGAGAAAACAGCGCGAGAGGAGGGAGCAGATAAACAGCGCGAGAGGAGAGAGCAGATAAAAAAGCGGTAGAGGAGAGAGCAGATAAAACAGCGTGAGAGGAGGGAGCAGATAAAACAGTGTGAGCCGAGGGAGCAGATAAAACAGCGGGAGAGCAGGGAGCAGATAAAATAGTGTGAGAGGAGGGAGCAGATAAAACAGCGCGAGAGGAGGGAGCAGATAAAACAGTGTGAGAGGAGGGAGCAGATCAAACAGCCCGAGAGGCGGGAGCAGCTAAAACAGCGCGAGAGGAGGGAGCAGAGAAAACAGCGCGAGAGGAGGGAGCAGATAAACAGCGCGAGAGGAGAGAGCAGATAAAAAAGCGGTAGAGGAGAGAGCAGATAAAACAGCGTGAGAGGAGGGAGCAGATAAAACAGTGTGAGCCGAGGGAGCAGATAAAACAGCGGGAGAGCAGGGAGCAGATAAAATAGTGTGAGAGGAGGGAGCAGATAAAACAGCGCGAGAGGAGGGAGCAGATAAAACAGTGTGAGAGGAGGGAGCAGATCAAACAGCGCGAGAGGAGGGAGCAGATAAAACAGCGCGAGAGGAGAGAGCAGATAAAACAGCGGTAGAGGAGAGAGCAGATTAAACAGCGCGAGAGGAGGGTGCAGATAAAACAGCGCGAGAGGAGAGAGCAGAGAAAACAGCGCGAGAGGAGAGAGCAGTTAAAACATCGCGAGAGGAGGGAGAAGATAAAACAGCGCGAGAGGAAGGTGCAGAGAAAACAGCGCGAGAGGAGGGAGCAGATAAAAGAGCGCGAGAGGAGAGAGCAGATAAAACAGCGTGAGAGGAGGGAGCAGAGAAAACAGCGCGAGAGGAGAGTGCAGATAAAACAGGGCGAGAGGAGGGAGCAGATAAAACAGCAGGAGAGGAGTGAGCAGATAAAACAATGCGAGGGGAGGGACCAGATAATACAGCGCGAGAGGAGAGAGCAGATAAAACAGCACGAGAGGAGGGAGCAGATAAAGCAGTGTGAGAGGCGGGAGCAGATAAAACAGTGTGAGAGGAGGGAGCAGATAAAACAGCGGGAGTGGAGGGAGCAGATAAAATAGTGTGAGCCGAGGGAGCAGATAAAACAGCGGGAGAGCAGGGAGCAGATAAAATAGTGTGAGAGGAGGGAGCAGATAAAACAGCGCGAGAGGAGGGAGCAGATAAAACAGTGTGAGAGGAGGGTGCAGATCAAACAGCGCGAGAGGAGGGAGCAGATAAAACAGCGCGACAGGAGAGAGCCCATATAACAGCGCGAGACGAGAGAGCAGATAAAACAGGACGAGAGGCGAGATCAGATAAAACAGTTCGAGAGGGGCGAGCATATAATACAGTGTGAGAGGAGGGAGCAGATAAAACAGCACGAGAGGAGAGAGCAGATAAAACAGCGGGAGAGGGGAGAGCAGATAAAACAGCGCAAGAGGAGGGTGAAGATAAAACAGCGGGAGAGAAGTGGAGCAGATAAAACAGCGCGAGAGGAGAGAGCAGATAAATCAGCGGGAGAGGAGGGAGCGGATAAAACAGCGTGAGAGGAGAGAGCAGATAAAAGAGCATGAGAGGGGGGAGCAGATAAAACAGCGCGAGAGGAGGGAGCAGATAAGACAGCGCGAGAGGAGGGAGCAGATAAAAAAGCGCGAGAGGAGGGAGCAGATAAAACACCGGTGGAGGAGGGAGCAGATAAAACAGCGGGAGAGGAGAGAGTAGATAAAACAGCGCGAGAGGAGGGAGCAGATAAAACAGCGCGAGAGGAGAGAGCAGATAATACAGCGCCAGAGGGGGGAGCAGATAAAACAGCGTGAGAGGAGAAAGCAGATAAAACAGCGCGAGAGGAGGGTGCAGATAAAGCAGCGCGAGAGGAGGGAGCAGATAAAACAGCTGGACAGAAGAGACCAGATAAAACAGCTGGAGAGAAGAGAGCAGATAAAACAGCGCGAGAGGAGAGAGCAGATAAAACAGCGGGATAGGACGGAGCAGATAAAACAGCGCGAGAGGAGATAGCAGATTAAAAAGTGTGAAAGGTGGGAGCAGATAAAACAGGGCCAGAGAAGAGAGCAGATAATACAGCGCGAGAGGAGGGAGCAGATAAAACAGCGCGAGAGGTGAGAGCAGATAAAACAGTGTGAGAGGAGGGAGCAGATAAAACAGTGTGAGAGGAGGGAGTAGATAAAACAGCGTGAGAGAAGAGAGCAGATAAAACAGCTCGACAGGAGAGAGCAGATAAAGCAGCGCGAGAGGAGGGAGCAGATAAAACAGCGCGAGAGGAGGGAGCAGAAAGAACAGCGTGAGAGGAGAGAGCAGAAAAAACAGCGCGAGAGGAGAGAGCAGATAAAACAGCGCGAGAGGAGGGAGCAGATAAAACAGCGCGAGAGGAGGGAGCAGAGAAAACAGCGCGAGAGGAGGGTGCAGATAAACAGCGCGAGAGGAGAGAGCAGATAAAACAGCGGTAGAGGAGAGAGCAGATTAAACAGCGCGAGAGGAGGGTGCAGATAAAACAGCGCGAGAGGAGAGAGCAGATAAAACAGCGCGAGAGGATAGAGCAGATAAAACAGCGCGAGAGGAGGGAGAAGATAAAACAGCGCGAGGGGAAGGAGCAGAGAAAACAGCGCGAGAGGAGGGAGCAGCTAAAACAGCGCGAGAGGAGGGAGCAGATAAAGCAGCGTGAGAGGAGAGACCAGATAAAACAGTGTGAGAGGAGAAAGCACATAAAACAGCGCGAGAGGAGAGAGCAGATAAAACAGTGTGAGAGGGGGGAGCACATAAAACAGCGCGAGAGGAGAGAGCAGATAAAACAGCGCGAGAGGAGGGAGCAGATAAAACAGCGTGAGAGGAGAGAGAAGATAAAACAGCGGGAGAGGAGGAAGCGGATAAAACAGCGCGAGAGGAGAGAGCAGATAAAAGAGCATGAGAGGGGGGAGCAGATAAAACAGCGCGAGAGGAGGGAGCAGATAAGACAGCGCCAGAGGAGGGAGCAGATAAAAAAGCGCGAGAGGAGGGAGCAGATAAAACAATGCGAGAGGAGGGAGCAGACAAAACAGCGGGAGAGGAGAGAGTAGATAAAACAGCGCGAGAGGAGGGAGCAGAAAAAACAGCGTGAGAGGAGAGAGCAGATAATACAGCGCCAGAGGGGGGAGCAGATAAAACAGCGTGAGAGGAGAAAGCAGATAAAACAGGGCGAGAGGACATAGCAAATAAAACAGTGTGAAAGGAGGGAGCAGATAAAACAGGGCGAGAGAAGAGAGCAGATAATACAGCACGAGAGGAGGGAGCAGATAAAACAGCGCGAGAGGAGAGAGCAGATAAAACAGCGCGACAGGAGGGAGCAGATAAAGCCGCTCGATACGAGGGAGCAGATAAAACAGCGCGAGAGGAGGGAGCAGAAAAAACAGCGTGAGAGGAGAGAGCAGAAAAAACAGCGCGAGAGGAGAGAGCAGATAAAACAGCGCGAGAGGAGGGAGCAGATAAAACAGCGCGAGAGGAGGGAGCAGAGAAAACAGCGCGAGAGGAGGGAGCAGATAAAACAGCGAGAGAGGAGAGAGCAGATAAAACAGCGGTAGAGGAGAGAGCAGATTAAACAGCGCGAGAGGAGGGTGCAGATAAAACAGCGCGAGAGGAGAGAGCACAGAAAACAGCGCGAGAGGAGAGAGCAGATAAAACAGCGCGAGAGGAGGGAGAAGATAAAACAGTGCGAGAGGAAGGAGCAGAGAAAACAGCGCGAGAGGAGGGAGCAGATAAAACAGCGCGAGAGGAGAGAGCAGATAAAACAGCGCGAGAGGAGGGAGCAGATAAAACAGCGCGAGAGGAGGGAGCAGATAAAACAGGGCGAGAGGAGGGAGCAGTGAAAACAGCAGGAGAGGAAGAGAAGATAAAACAATGCGAGGGGAGGGAGCAGATAATACAGCGCGAGAGGAGAGAGCAGATAAAACAGCACGAGAGGAGGGAGCAGATAAATCAGTGTGAGAGGCGGGAGCAGATAAAACAGTGTGAGAGGAGGGAGCAGATAAAACAGTGGGAGTGGAGGGAGCAGATAAAACAGTGTGAGAGGAGGGAGCAGATAAAACAGCGTGAGAGGAGGGAGCAGATAAAACAGTGTGAGCCGAGGGAGCAGATAAAACAGCGGGAGAGCAGGTAGCAGATAAAACAGTGTGAGAGGAGGGAGCAGATAAAACAGCGCGAGAGGAGGGAGCAGATAAAACAGTGTGAGAGGAGGGGGCAGATAAAACAGCGGGAGAGGAGGGAGCAGATAAAGCAGTGTGAGAGGAGGGAGCAGATAAAACAGCACGAGAGGAGGGAGCAGATAAAACAGTGTCAGAGGAGGGAGCAGATAAAACAGAGCGGGAGGAGGGAGCAGATAAAACAGCGTGAGAGGAGGGATCAGATAAAACAGCGCGAGTGGAGAGTGCAGAATAAACAGCGCGAGACGAGGGAGCAGATTAAACAGCGCGAGAAAAGAGAGCAGTTAAAACAGTGCGAGCGGAGGGAGCAGATAAAAAGCACGAGAAAGGAGGGAGCAGATAAAACAGCGCGAGAGGAGAGAGCAGATAAAACAGCGCGAGAGGAGAGAGCAGATAAAACAGCACTAGAGGAGAGAGCAGATAAAACAGCGCGAGAGAAGGGAGCAGATAAAACAGCGCGAGAGGAGGGAGCAGATAAAACAGGGGGAGAGGAGAGAGCAGATAAAACAGCGCGAGTGCAGGGAGCAGATAAAGCAGCGTGAGAGGAGAGAGCAGATAAAAAAGTACAAGAGGAGGGAGCGGATAAAAGTGCCCGAGAGGAGGGAGCAGATAAAACAGCGCGAGACGAGAGAGCAGATAAAACAGAGCGAGAGGAGGGAGCAGATAAAACAGCGCGAGGCGAGAGAGCAGATAAAACAGCACGAGAGGAGGGAGCAGAAAGAACAGTGCGAGAGGAGAGAGCAGATAAAACAGTGTGAGAGGAGGGAGCAGATAAAACAGCGCGAGAGGAGAGAGCAGATAAAACAGCGGGAGAGCAGGGAGCAGATAAAACAGCGCGAGAGGAGAAAGCCGATAAAACAGCGTGAGAGGAGAGAGCAGATAAAACAGAACGACAGGAGGGAGCAGATAAAACAGCGCGAAAGGAGAGTGCAGATAAAACAGATGGAGAGGAGAGAGCAGATAAAACAGCGCGAGAGGACGGAGAAGATAAAGCAGCGCGAGAGCAGTGGAGCAGATATAACAGCGCGAGAGGAGAGAGCAGATAAAACAGCTCGAGAGGAGGGAGCAGATAAAACAGTGTGAGAGGAGAGAGCAGATAAAACAGCGCAAGAGGAGAGAACAGATAATACAGCGCGAGAGGAGGGAGCAGATAAAACAGCGCGAGAGGAGAAAGCAGATAAAACAGCGCGAGAGGAGGGAGCAGATAAAACAGCTGGAGAGAAGAGACCAGATAAAACAGCGGGAGAGGAGATAGCAGATAAAACAGCAAAAGAGGAGAGGGCAGATAAAACAGCGCGAGAGGAGAGTGCAGATAAAACAGCTGGAGAGAAGAGAGCAGATAAAACAGCGGGAGAGGAGAGAGCAGATTATACAGCGCGAGAGGAGGGCGCAGATAAAGCAGCGTGAGAGGAGGGAGCAGATGAAACAGCGCGAGAGGAGGGTGCAGATAAAATATCGCGAGAGGAGAGAGCAGTTAAAACAGCACGAGAGGAGAGAGCAGATAAAACAGCGCGAGAGGAGGGTGCAGATAAAACAGCTGCAGAGAAGAGAGCAGATAAAACAGCGCGAGAGGAGAGAGCAGATAAAAAAGAGCGAGAGGAGGGAGCAGATAAAAAAGAGCGAGAGGAGGGAGCATATGAAACAGCGCGAGAGGAGAGGGCAGATAAAACAGCGCGAGAGGAGAGTGCAGATAAAACAGCTGGAGAGAAGAGAGCAGATAAAACAGCGCGAGAGGAGGGAGCAGATAAAACAGCGCGAGAGGAGAGAGCAGATAAAAAAGAGCGAGAGGAGGGAGCAGATAAAAAAGAGCGAGAGGAGGGAGCAGATAAAAAAGAGCGAGAGGAGGGAGCAGATAAAAAGGAGCGAGAGGAGGGAGCATATGAAACAGCGGGAGAGGAGAGAGCAGATAAAACAGTGCAAGTGGAGGGAGCAGATAAAAGAGCGCGAGACGAGGGAGCAGATAAAACAGTGTGAGAGGAGGGAGCAGATATACAGCGCGAGAGGAGAGAGCAGATAAAACAGCGCGAGAGGAGGGAGCAGATAAAACAGCGCGAGAGAAGAGAGCAGATAAAACAGCGCGAGAGGAGGGAGCAGATAAAACAGCGGGAGAGGAGGGAGCAGATAAAACAGCGCGAGAGGAGAGAGCAGATTAAACAGTGTGAAACGATGGTGCAGATAAAACAGCGCGAGAGAAGAGAGCAGATAATACAGTGCGAGAGGAGGGAGCAGATAAAACAGCGCGAGAGGAGAGAGCAGGTAAAACATTGAGAGAGGTGGGAGCAGATAAAACAGTGTGAGAGGAGGGAGCAGATAAAACAGCGTGAGAGAAGAGAGCAGATAAAACAGCGCGAGAGGAGAAATCAGATATAACAGCACGAGAGGAGGGAGCAGATAAAACTGTGCGAGAGGAGGGAGCACATAAATCAGCGCGAGAGGAGTGAGCAGATAAAGCAGCGCGAGAGGAGAGATCAGATAAAACAGCGCAAGAGGAGAAATCAAATAAAACAGCGCGAGAGGAGAGAGCAGATAAAACAGTGTGAGAGGCGGGAGCACATAAAACAGCGCGAGAGGAGAGAGCAGATAAAACAGCGCGAGAGGAGGGAGCAGATAAAACAGCGCGAGAGGAGAGATCAGATAAAACAGTGTGAGAGTCGGGAGCACATTATACAGCGCAAGAGGAGAGAGCAGATACGACAGTTTGAGAGTAGGGAGCAGATAAAGCAGCGCGAGAGGAGGGAGCAGATAAAACAGCGTGAGAGGAGAGAGCAGATAAAACAGTGCGAGAGGAGGGAGCAGTTAAAACAGGGCGAGAGGAGAGAGCAGATAAAACAGCGCGAGTGCAGGGAGCAGATAAAGCAGCGTGAGAGGAGAGAGCAGATAAAAAAGCGCGAGAGGAGGGAGCAGATAAAAGTGCCCGAGAGGAGGGAGCAGATAAAACAGCGCGAGACGAGAGAGCAGATAAAACAGAGCGAGAGGAGGGAGCAGATAAAACAGCGCGAGGCGAGAGAGCAGATAAAACAGCACGAGAGGAGGGAGCATAAAGAACAGTGCGAGAGGAGAGAGCAGATAAAACAGTGTGAGAGGTGGGAGCAGATAAAACAGCGCGAGAGGAGAGAGCAGATAAAACAGTGGGAGAGGAGGGACCAGATAGAACAGCGCGAGAGGCGGGAACAGATAAAACAGCGCGAGAGGAGAGAGCAGTTAAAGCAGTGCGAGAGCAGGGAGCAGATAAAACAGCGCGAGAGGAGAAAGCAGATAAAACAGCGTGAGAGGAGAGAGCAGATAAAACAGAACGACAGGAGGGAGCAGATAAAACAGCGCGAAAGGAGAGTGCAGATAAAACCGATGGAGAGGAGAGAGCAGATAAAACAGCGCAAGAGGACGGAGAAGATAAAACAGGGCTAGAGAAGAGAGCAGATAATACAGCACGAGAGGAGGGAGCAGATAAAACAGAACGACAGGAGGGAGCAGATAAAACAGCGCGAAAGGAGAGTGCAGATAAAACCGATGGAGAGGAGAGAGCAGATAAAACAGCGCAAGAGGACGGAGAAGATAAAACAGGGCGAGAGAAGAGAGCAGATAATACAGCACGAGAGGAGGGAGCAGATAAAACAGCGCGAGAGGAGAGAGCAGATAAAACAGTGTGAGAGGAGAGAGCAGATAAAACAGTGTGAGAGGAGGGAGCAGATAAAACAGCGTGAGATAAGAGAGCAGATAAAACAGCGCGACAGGAGGGAGCAGATAAAGTAGCGCAAGAGGAGGGAGCAGATAAAACAGCGTGAGAGGAGGGAGCAGAAAAACCAGCGGGAGAGGAGAGAGCAGATAAAACAGCGCAAGTGGAGGGAGCAGATAAAACAGCGCGAGACGAGGGAGCAGATAAAACAGTGTGAGAGGAGGGAGCAGATAAAACAGTGCGAGAGGAGAGAGCAGATTAAACAGCGCGAGAGGAGGGAGCAGAAAAAACAGCTGGAGAGAAGAGAGCAGATAAAACAGCGCGAGAGGAGAGAGCAGATTAAACAGCGGGAGAGGAGGGAGCAGATAAAACAGCGCGAGAGGAGAGAGCAGATTAAACAGTGTGAAACGATGGTGCAGATAAAACAGCGCGAGAGGAGAGAGCAGATAATACAGTGCGAGAGGAGGGAGCAGATAAAACAGCGCGAGAGGAGAGAGCAGGTAAAACAGTGAGAGAGGAGGGAGCAGATAAAACAGTGTGAGAGGAGGGAGCAGATAAAACAGCGTGAGAGAAGAGAGCAGATAAAACAGCGCGAGAGGAGGGAGCAGATAAAACAGCACGAGAGGAGGGAGCAGATAAAACTGTGCGAGAGGAGGGAGCACATAAAACAGCGCGAGAGGAGAGAGCAGATAAAGCAGCGCGAGAGGAGAGAGCAGATAAAACAGCGGTAGAGGAGAGAACAGATTAAACAGCGCGAGAGGAGGGTGCAGATAAAACAGCACGAGAGGAGAGAGCAGAGAAAACAGCGCGAGAGGAGAGAGAAAATAAAACAGCGCGAGAGGAGGGAGAAGATAAAGCAGCGCGAGAGGAAGGAGCAGAGAAAAAAGCGCGAGAGGAGGGAGCAGATAAAACAGCGCGAGAGGAGAGAGCAGATAAAACAGCGCGAGAGGAGGGAGCAGATAAAACAGCGCGAGAGGAGGGAGCAGATAAAACAGGGCGAGAGGAGGGAGCAGAGAAAACAGCAGGAGAGGAGAGAGCAGATAAAACAATGCGAGGGGAGGGAGCAGATAATACAGCACGAGAGGAGAGAGCAGATTAAACAGCGCGAGAGGAGGGAGCAGATAAATCAGTGTGAGAGGCGGGAGCAGATAAACAGGGTGAGAGGAGGGAGCAGATAAAACAGCGGGAGTGGAGGGAGCAGATAAAACAGTGTGAGAGGAGGGAGCATATAAAACAGCGTGAGAGGAGTGAGCAGATAAAACAGTGTGAGCCGAGGGAGCAGATAAAACAGCGGGAGAGCAGGGAGCAGATAAAACAGTGTGAGAGGAGGGAGCAGATAAAACAGCGCAAGAGGAGGGAGCAGATAAAACAGTGTGAGAGGAGGGAGCAGATAAAACAACGGGAGAGGAGGGAGCAGATGAAGCAGTGTGAGAGGAGGGAGCAGATAAAACAGCGCGAGAGGAGGGAGCAGATAAAACAGTGTCAGAGGAGGGAGCAGATAAAACAGCGTGGGAGGAGGGAGCAGATAAAACAGCGTGAGAGGAGGGATCAGATAAAACAGTGCGAGTGGAGAGTGCAGAATAAACAGCGCGAGACGAGGGAGCAGATTAAACAGCGCGAGAAAAGAGAGCAGTTAAAACAGTGTGAGCGGAGGGAGCAGATAAACAGCACGAGAAAGGAGGGAGCAGATAAAACAGCGCGAGAGGAGAGAGCAGATAAAACAGCGCGAGAGGAGAGAGCAGATAAAACAGCACTAGAGGAGATAGCAGATTAAACAGCGCGAGAGAAGGGAGCAGATAAAACAGCGCGAGAGGAGGGAGCAGATAAAACAGCGCGAGAGGAGGGAGCAGATAAAACAGCGTGAGAGGAGAGAGCAGATAAAACAGCGCGAGAGGAGGGAGCAGATAAAACTGCGCGAGAGGAGAGAACAGATAAAACAGCGCGAGAGGAGTGAGCAGATAAAACAGCGGGAGAGGAGAGAGCAGATAAAACAGCTCAAGAGGAGAGAGCAGATAAAACAGCGGGAGAGGAGAGAGCAGATAAAACAGCGCGAGAGGAGGGAGCAGATAAAACTGTGCGAGAGGAGTGAACACATAAAACAGCGCGAGAGGAGAGAGCAGATAAAGCAGCGCGAGAGGAGAGATCAGATAAAACAGCGCGAGAGGAGAGATCAGATAAAACAGCGCGAGAGGAGAGAGCAGACAAAACAGCGAGAGAGGAGGGAGCAGATAAAACAGCGTGAGAGGAGGGTGCTGATAAAACAGCGCGAGAGGAGAGAGCAGATAATACAGCGCGAGAGGAGAGAGCAGATAAAACAGCGCGAGAGGAGGGAGCACATAAAACAGCACGAGAGGAGAGAGCAGATAAAACAGTGTGAGAGGCGGGAGCACATAAAACAGCGCAAGAGGAGAGAGCAGATACGACAGTTTGAGAGTAGGGAGCAGATAAAGCAGCGCGAGAGGTGGGAGCAGATAAAACAGCGTGAGAGGAGAGAGCAGAAAAAACAGTGCGAGAAGAGGGAGCAGATAAAACAGGGCGAGAGGAGAGAGCAGATAAAACAGCGCGAGTGCGGGGAGCAGATAAAGCAGCGTGAGAGGAGAGAGCAGATAAAAAAGTGCGAGAGGAGGGAGCAGATAAAAGTGCCCGAGAGGAGGGAGCAGATAAAACAGCGCGAGACGAGAGAGCAGATAAAACAGAGCGAGAGGAGGGAGCAGATAAAACAGCGCGAGGCGAGAGAGCAGATAAAACAGCACGAGAGGAGGGAGCAGAAAGAACAGTGCAAGTGGAGAGAGCAGATAAAACAGTGTGAGAGGAGGGAGCAGATAAAACAGCGCGAGAGGAGAGAGCAGATAAAGCAGTGCGAGAGCAGTGAGCAGATAAAACAGCACGAGAGGAGAAAGCAGATAAAACAGCTTGAGAGGAGAGAGCAGATAAAACAGAACGACAGGAGGGAGCAGATAAAACAGCACGAAAGGAGAGTGCAGATAAAACAGATGGAGAGGAGAGAGCAGATAAAACAGCGCGAGAGGACGGAGAAGATAAAACAGCGCGAGAGAAGTGGAGCAGATATAACAGCGCGAGAGGAGAGAGCAGATAAAACAGCTCGAGAGGAGGGAGCAGATAAAACAGTGTGAGAGGAGAGAGCAGATAAAACAGCGCGAGAGGAGAGAACAGATAATACAGCGCGAGAGGAGGGGGCAGATAAAACAACGCGAGAGGAGAAAGCAGATAAAAAAGCGCGAGAGGAGGGAGCAGATAAAACAGCGCGAGAGGAGGGAGCAGATAAAACAGCTGGAGAGATGAGACCAGATAAAACAGCGGGAGAGGAGATAGCAGATATAACAGCAAAAGAGGAGAGGGCAGATAAAACAGCACGAGAGGAGAGTGCAGATAAAACAGCTGGAGAGAAGAGAGCAGATAAAACAGCGGGAGAGGAGAGAGCAGATTATACAGCGCGAGAGGAGGGCGCAGATAAAACAGCGCGAGAGGAGGGAGCAGATGAAACAGCGCGAGAGGAGGGTGCAGATAAAATATCACGAGAGGAGAGAGCAGATAAAACAGCGCGACAGGAGGGAGCAGATAAAACAGCGCGAGAGGAGAGAGCAGATAAAACAGTGTGAGAGGCGGGAGCACATAAAACAGCGCGGGAGGAGAGAGCAGATAAAACAGCGCGAGAGGAGGGAGCAGATAAAACAGTGCGAGAGGAGAGAGCAGATAAAACAGTGTGAGAGGAGGGAGCAGATAAAACAGCGCGAGAGGAGAAAAGCAGATAAAACAGCGGGAGAGGAGGGACCAGATAGAACAGCGCGAGAGGGGGGAACAGATAAAACAGCGCGAGAGGAGAGAGCAGTTAAAGCAGTGCGAGAGCAGGGAGCAGATGAAACAGTGCGAGAGGAGAAAGCAGATAAAACACCGTGAGAGGAGAGAGCAGATAAAACAGAACGACAGGAGGGAGCAGATAAAACAGCGCGACAGGAGAGTGCAGATAAAACAGATGCAGAGGAGAGAGCAGATAAAACAGCGCGAGAGGACGGAGAAGATAAAACATCGCGAGAGAAGTGGAGCAGATATAACAGCGCGAGAGGAGATAAAACAGCTCGAGAGGAGGGAGCAGATAAAACAGTGTGAGAGGAGAGAGCAGATAAAACAGCGTGAGAGGAGAGAACAGATAATACAGCGCGAGAGGAGGGAGCAGATAAAACAGCGCGAGAGGAGAGAGCAGAGAAAACAGCGCGAGAGGAGAGAGCAGATAAAACAGCGGGAGAGGAGGGAGCAGATAAAACAGCGCGAGAGGAGAGAGCAGATTAAACAGTGTGAAACGATGGTGCAGATAAAACAGCGCGAGAGAAGAGAGCAGATAATACAGTGCGAGAGGAGGGAGCAGATAAAACAGCGCGAGAGGAGAGAGCAGGTAAAACAGTGAGAGAGGAGGGAGCAGATAAAACAGTGTGAGAGGAGGGAGCAGATAAAACAGCATGAGAGAAGAGAGCAGATAAAACAGCGCGAGAGGAGGGAGCAGATAAAACAGGGCGGGAGGAGGGAGCAGATAAAACAGTGTGAGAGGAGGGAGCAGATAAAACAGCGCAAAAGAAGAGAGCAGATAAAACAGTGGGAGCGGAGGGAGCAGATAAACAGCGCGAGAAAGGAGGGTGCAGATAAAACAGCGCGAGAGGAGAGAGCAGATAAAACAGCACGAGAGGAGAGAGAAGAAAAAACAGCACTAGTGGAGAGAGCAGATAAAACAGCGCGAGAGGAGGGAGCAGATAAAACAGCGCGAGAGGAGGGAGCAGATAAAACAGCGCGAGAGGAGGGAGCAGATAAAACAGCGCGAGAGGAGAGAGCAGATAAAACAGCGCGAGAGGAGAGAGCAGATAAAACAGCGCGAGAGGAGAGAGCAGATAAAACAGCGCGAGAGGAGGTAGCAAATAAAACAGCGGGAGAGGAGAGAGCAGATAAAACAGCGCGAGAGGAGGGAGAAGATAAAACAGCGCGAGAGGAGAGAGCAGACAAAAAAGCGAGAGAGGCAGGAGCAGATAAAACAGCGCGAGAGGAGGCAGCAGATAAAACAACGCGAGAGGAGAGAGCAGATAAAACAGCGGGAGAGGAGAGAGCAGATAAAACTGCGCGAGAGGAGGGAGCGGATAAAACACCGCGAGAGGAGAGAGCAGATGAAACAGCACCAGATGAGGGAGCAGATAAAACAGCGCGAGATGAGGGAGCAGATAAAATATCGGGAGAGGAGAGAGCAGATAAAACAGCGCGAGAAGAGAGTGCAGATAAAACAGCACGAGAGGAGAGAGCAGTTAAAACAGCACGAGAGGAGGGAGCAGATAAAACGGTGTGAGGGGAGAGAGCAGATAAAACAGCGCGAGAGGAGAGAACAGATAAAACAGCGGGAGAGGAGGGACCAGATAGAACAGCGCGAGAGGCGGGAACAGATAAAACAGCGCGAGAGGAGAGAGCAGTTAAAGCAGTGCGAGAGCAGCGAGCAGATAAAACAGCGCGAGAGGAGAAAGCAGATAAAACAGCTTGAGAGGAGAGAGCAGATAAAACAGAACGACAGGAGGGAGCAGATAAAACAGCACGAAAGGAGAGTGCAGATAAAACAGATGGAGAGGAGAGAGCAGATAAAACAGCGCGAGAGGACGGAGAAGATAAAACAGCGCGAGAGAAGTGGAGCAGATATAACAGCGCGAGAGGAGAGAGCAGATAAAACAGCGGGAGAGGATGGAGCAGATAAAACATCGCGAGAGGAGAGAGCAGATAAAACAGCGCGAGAGGATGGAGCAGATAAAACAGCGCGAGAGGAGAGAGCAGATAAAACAGCGGGAGAGGAGGGAGCGGATAAAACAGCGCGAGAGGAGAGAGCAGATAAAAGAGCATGAGAGGGGGTAGCAGATAAAACAGCGTGAGAGGAGAAAGCAGATAAAACAGCGTGAGAGGAGGGAGCAGATAAAACAGCGCGAGAGGAGGGAGCAGATAAAACAGCTGGAGAGAAGAGACCAGATAAAACAGCTGGAGAGAAGAGAGCAGATAAAACAGCGCGAGAGGAGAGAGCAGATAAAACAGCAGGGGAGGACAGAGCAGATAAAACAGCGCGAGAGGAGACAGCAGAAAAAACAGTGTGAAAGGAGGGAGCAGATAAAACAGCGCGAGAGAAGAGCGAAGATAATACAGCGCGAGAGGAGGGAGCTGATAAAACAGCGCGAGAGGAGAGAGCAGATAAAACAGTGTGAGAGGAGGGAGCAGATAAAACAGTGTGAGAGGAGGGAGCAGATAAAACAGTGTGAGAGGAGGGAGCAGATAAAACAGCGTGAGAGAAGAGAGCAGATAAAACAGCGCGAGAGGAAGGAGCAGATAAAACAGCGCGGGAGGAGGGAGCAGATAAAGCAGTGTGAGAGGAGGGAGCAGATAAAACAGCGCGAGAGAAGAGAGCAGATAAAACAGTGCGACCGGAGGGAGCAGATAAACAGCGCGAGAAAGCAGGGAGCAGATAAAACAGCGGGAGAGGAGAGAGCAGATAAAACAGCGCGAGAGGAGAGAGCAGATAAAACAGCGTGAGAGGAGATAGCAGATAAAACAGCGCGAGAGGAGGGAGCAGATAAAAATGAGCGAGAGGAGGGAGCAGATAAAAAGGAGCGAGAGGAGGGAACATATGAAACAGCGGGAGAGGAGAGAGCAGATAAAACAGCGCGAGTGGAGGGAGCAGATAAAACAGCGCGAGACGAGGGAGCAGATAAAACAGTGTGAGAGGAGGGAGCAGATAAAACAGCACGAGAGGAGAGAGCAGATAAAACAGCGCGAGAGGAGGGAGCTGATAAAACAGCTGGAGAGAAGAGAGCAGATAAAACAGCGCGAGAGGAGAGAGCAGATAAAACAGCGGGAGAGGAGGGAGCAGATAAAACAGCGCGAGAGGAGAGAGCAGATGAAACAGTGTGAAACGATGGTGCAGATAAAACAGCGCGCGAGAAGAGAGCAGATAATACATTGCGAGAGGAGGGAGCAGATAAAACAGCGCGAGCGGAGAGAGCAGGTAAAAAAGTGAGAGAGGAGGGAGCAGATAAAACAGTGTGAGAGGAGGGAGCTGATAAAACAGCTTGAGAGAAGAGAGCAGATAAAACAGCGCGAGAGGAGGGAGCAGATAAAACAGCACGAGTGGAGGGAGCAGATAAAACTGTGCGAGAGGAGGGAGCACATAAAACAGCACGAGAGGAGAGAGCAGATAAAACAGCGCGAGACGAGAGAGCAGATAAAACAGAGCGAGAGGAGGGAGCAGATAAAACAGCGCGAGGCGAGAGAGCAGATAAAACAGCACAAGAGGAGGGAGCAGAAAGAACAGTGCGAGTGGAGAGAGCAGATAAAACAGTGTGAGAGGAGGGAGCAGATAAAACAGCGCGAGAGGAGAGAGCAGATAAAACAGCGGGAGAGGAGGGACCAGATAGAACAGCGCGAGAGGCGGGAACAGATAAAACAGCGCGAGAGGAGAGAGCAGTTAAAGCAGTGCGAGAGCAGCGAGCAGATAAAACAGCGCGAGAGGAGAAAGCAGATAAAACAGCTTGAGAGGAGAGAGCAGATAAAACAGAACGACAGGAGGGAGCAGATAAAACAGCACGAAAGGAGAGTGCAGATAAAACAGATGGAGAGGAGAGAGCAGATAAAACAGCGCGAGAGGACGGAGAAGATAAAACAGCGCGAGAGAAGTGGAGCAGATATAACAGCGCGAGAGGAGAGAGCAGATAAAACAGCTCGAGAGGAGGGAGCAGATAAAACAGTGTGAGAGGAGAGAGCAGATAAAACAGCGCGAGAGGAGAGAACAGATAATACAGCGCGAGAGGAGGGAGCAGATAAAACAACGCGAGAGGAGAAAGCAGATAAAACAGCGCGAGAGGAGGGAGCAGATAAAACAGCGCGAGAGGAGGGAGCAGATAAAACAGCTGGAGAGAAGAGACCAGATAAAACAGCGGGAGAGGAGATAGCAGATAAAACAGCAAAAGAGGAGAGGGCAGATAAAACAGCACGAGAGGAGAGTGCAGATAAAACAGCTGGAGAGAAGAGAGCAGATAAAACAGCGGGAGAGGAGAGAGCAGATTATACAGCGCGAGAGGAGGGCGCAGATAAAACAGCGCGAGAGGAGGGAGCAGATGAAACAGCGCGAGAGGAGGGTGCAGATAAAATATCACGAGAGGAGAGAGCAGATAAAACAGCGCGACAGGAGGGAGCAGATAAAACAGCGCGAGAGGAGAGAGCAGATAAAACAGTGTGAGAGGAGGGAGCAGATAAAACAGCGCGAGAGGAGAAAAGCAGATAAAACAGCGGGAGAGGAGGGACCAGATAGAACAGCGCGAGAGGCGGGAACAGATAAAACAGCGCGAGAGGAGAGAGCAGTTAAAGCAGTGCGAGAGCAGGGAGCAGATGAAACAGCGCGAGACGAGAAAGCAGATAAAACACCGTGAGAGGAGAGAGCAGATAAAACAGAACGACAGGAGGGTGCAGATAAAACAGCGCGACAGGAGAGTGCAGATAAAACAGATGGAGAGGAGAGAGCAGATAAAACAGCGCGAGAGGACGGAGAAGATAAAACAGCGCGAGAGAAGTGGAGCAGATATAACAGCGCGAGAGGAGATAAAACAGCTCGAGAGGAGGGAGCAGATAAAACAGTGTGAGAGGAGAGAGCAGATAAAACAGCGTGAGAGGAGAGAACAGATAATACAGCGCGAGAGGAGGGAGCAGATAAAACAGCGCGAGAGGAGAGAGCAGAGAAAACAGCGCGAGAGGAGAGAGCAGATAAAACAGCGGGAGAGGAGGGAGCAGATAAAACAGCGCGAGAGGAGAGAGCAGATTAAACAGTGTGAAAATGATGGTGCAGATAAAACAGCGCGAGAGAAGAGAGCAGATAATACAGTGCGAGAGGAGGGAGCAGATAAAAGAGCACGAGAGGAGAGAGCAGGTAAAACAGTGAGAGAGGAGGGAGCAGATAAAACAGTGTGAGAGGAGGGAGCAGATAAAACAGCATGAGAGAAGAGAGCAGATAAAACAGCGCGAGAGGAGGGAGCAGATAAAACAGGGCGGGAGGAGGGAGCAGATAAAACAGTGTGAGAGGAGGGAGCAGATAAAACAGCGCAAAAGAAGAGAGCAGATAAAACAGTGGGAGCGGAGGGAGCAGATAAACAGTGCGAGAAAGGAGGGTGCAGATAAAACAGCGCGAGAGGAGAGAGCAGATAAAACAGCGCGAGAGGAGAGAGAAGAAAAAACAGCACTAGAGGAGAGAGCAGATAAAACAGCGCGAGAGGAGGGAGCAGATAAAACATCGCGAGAGGAGAGAGCAGATAAAACAGCGCGAGAGGAGAGAGCAGATAAAACAGCGCGAGAGGAGAGAGCAGATAAAACAGC
This sequence comes from Cetorhinus maximus, assembly GCF_964194155.1. Taxonomy (NCBI): domain Eukaryota; kingdom Metazoa; phylum Chordata; class Chondrichthyes; order Lamniformes; family Cetorhinidae; genus Cetorhinus; species Cetorhinus maximus. Next base: position 39,181 of record NW_027596886.1, read on the forward strand.
GCGAGAGAAGGTAGCAAATAAAACAGCGGGAGAGGAGAGAGCAGATAAAACCGCGCGAGAGGAGGGAGAAGATAAAACAGCGCGAGAGGAGAGAGCAGACAAAAAAGCGAGAGAGGCGGGAGCAGATAAAACAGCGCGAGAGGAGGGAGCAGATAAAACAACGCGAGAGGAGAGAGCAGATAAAACAGCGGGAGAGGAGAGAGCAGATAAAACAGCGCGAGAGGAGGGAGCGGATAAAACACCGCGAGAGGAGAGAGCAGATGAAACAGCACCAGATGAGGGAGCAGATAAAACAGCGCCAGATGAGGGAGCAGATAAAATATCGGGAGAGGAGAGAGCAGATAAAACAGCGTGAGAAGAGAGTGCAGATAAAACAGCGCGAGAGGAGAGAGCAGTTAAAACAGCACGAGAGGAGGGAGCAGATAAAACGGTGTGAGGGGAGAGAGCAGATAAAACAGCGCGAGAGGAGAGAACAGATAAAACAGCGCGAGAGGAGGGAGCAGATAAAACAGCGGGAGAGGAGAGAGCAGAGAAAACAGCGGGAGAGGAGGGAGCAGATAAAACAGCGCGAGAGGAGAGAGCAGATAAAACAGCGGGAGAGGATGGAGCAAATAAAACATCGCGAGAGGAGAGAGCAGATAAAACAGCGCGAGAGGATGTAGCAGATAAAACAGCGCGAGAGGAGAGAGCAGATAAAAGAGCATGAGAGGGGGTAGCAGATAAAACAGCGTGAGAGGAGAAAGCAGATAAAACAGCGCGAGAGGAGGGAGCAGATAAAACAGCGCGAGAGGAGGGAGCAGATTAAACAGCTGGAGAGAAGAGACCAGATAAAACAGCTGGAGAGAAGAGAGCAGATAAAACAGCGCGAGAGGAGAGAGCAGATAAAACAGCAGGGGAGGACGGAGCAGATAAAACAGCGCGAGAGGAGACAGCAGAAAAAACAGTGTGAAAGGAGGGAGCAGATAAAACAGTGTGAGAGGAGGGAGCTGATAAAACAGCGTGAGAGAAGAGAGCAGATAAAACAGCGCGAGAGGAGGGAGCAGATAAAACAGCACGAGTGGAGGGAGCAGATAAAACTGTGCGAGAGGATGGAGCACATAAAACAGCACGAGAGGAGAGAGCAGATAAAGCAGCGCGAGAGGAGAGATCAGATAAAACAGCGCGAGAGGAGAAATCAGATAAAACAGCGCGAGAGGAAGGAGCAGATAAAACAGCGCGGAGGAGGGAGCAGATAAAACAGTGTGAGAGGAGGGAGCAGATAAAACAGCGCGAGATAAGAGAGCAGATAAAACAGTGCGACCGGAGGGAGCAGATAAACAGCACGAGAAAGGAGGGAGCAGATAAAACAGCGCGAGAGGAGAGAGCAGATAAAACAGCGCGAGAGGAGAGAGCAGAAAATACAGCACTAGAGGAGAGAGCAGATAAAACAGTGCGAGAGGAGAGGGCAGATAAAACAGTGCGAGAGGAGAGTGCAGATAAAACAGCTGGAGAGAAGAGAGCAGATAAAACAGCGCGAGAGGAGGGCGCAGATAAAACAGCGCGAGAGGAGGGAGCAGATGAAACAGCGCGAGAGGAGGGAGCAGATGAAACAGCGCGAGAGGAGGGTGCAGATAAAATATCACGAGAGGAGAGAGCAGATAAAACAGCGCGACAGGAGGGAGCAGATAAAACAGCGCGAGAGGAGAGAGCAGATAAAACAGTGTGAGAGGCGGGAGCACATAAAACAGCGCGGGAGGAGAGAGCAGATAAAACAGCGCGAGAGGAGGGAGCAGATAAAACAGTGCGAGAGGAGAGTGCAGATAAAACAGTGTGAGAGGAGGGAGCAGATAAAACAGCGCGAGAGGAGAAAAGCAGATAAAACAGCGGGAGAGGAGGGACCAGATAGAACAGCGCGAGAGGGGGGAACAGATAAAACAGCGCGAGAGGAGAGAGCAGTTAAAGCAGTGCGAGAGCAGGGAGCAGATGAAACAGTGCGAGAGGAGAAAGCAGATAAAACACCGTGAGAGGAGAGAGCAGATAAAACAGAACGACAGGAGGGAGCAGATAAAACAGCGCGACAGGAGAGTGCAGATAAAACAGATGCAGAGGAGAGAGCAGATAAAACAGCGCGAGAGGACGGAGAAGATAAAACATCGCGAGAGAAGTGGAGCAGATATAACAGCGCGAGAGGAGATAAAACAGCTCGAGAGGAGGGAGCAGATAAAACAGTGTGAGAGGAGAGAGCAGATAAAACAGCGTGAGAGGAGAGAACAGATAATACAGCGCGAGAGGAGGGAGCAGATAAAACAGCGCGAGAGGAGAGAGCAGAGAAAACAGCGCGAGAGGAGAGAGCAGATAAAACAGCGGGAGAGGAGGGAGCAGATAAAACAGCGCGAGAGGAGAGAGCAGATTAAACAGTGTGAAACGATGGTGCAGATAAAACAGCGCGAGAGAAGAGAGCAGATAATACAGTGCGAGAGGAGGGAGCAGATAAAACAGCGCGAGAGGAGAGAGCAGGTAAAACAGTGAGAGAGGAGGGAGCAGATAAAACAGTGTGAGAGGAGGGAGCAGATAAAACAGCATGAGAGAAGAGAGCAGATAAAACAGCGCGAGAGGAGGGAGCAGATAAAACAGGGCGGGAGGAGGGAGCAGATAAAACAGTGTGAGAGGAGGGAGCAGATAAAACAGCGCAAAAGAAGAGAGCAGATAAAACAGTGGGAGCGGAGGGAGCAGATAAACAGCGCGAGAAAGGAGGGTGCAGATAAAACAGCGCGAGAGGAGAGAGCAGATAAAACAGCACGAGAGGAGAGAGAAGAAAAAACAGCACTAGTGGAGAGAGCAGATAAAACAGCGCGAGAGGAGGGAGCAGATAAAACAGCGCGAGAGGAGGGAGCAGATAAAACAGCGCGAGAGGAGGGAGCAGATAAAACAGCGCGAGAGGAGAGAGCAGATAAAACAGCGCGAGAGGAGAGAGCAGATAAAACAGCGCGAGAGGAGAGAGCAGATAAAACAGCGCGAGAGGAGGTAGCAAATAAAACAGCGGGAGAGGAGAGAGCAGATAAAACAGCGCGAGAGGAGGGAGAAGATAAAACAGCGCGAGAGGAGAGAGCAGACAAAAAAGCGAGAGAGGCAGGAGCAGATAAAACAGCGCGAGAGGAGGCAGCAGATAAAACAACGCGAGAGGAGAGAGCAGATAAAACAGCGGGAGAGGAGAGAGCAGATAAAACTGCGCGAGAGGAGGGAGCGGATAAAACACCGCGAGAGGAGAGAGCAGATGAAACAGCACCAGATGAGGGAGCAGATAAAACAGCGCGAGATGAGGGAGCAGATAAAATATCGGGAGAGGAGAGAGCAGATAAAACAGCGCGAGAAGAGAGTGCAGATAAAACAGCACGAGAGGAGAGAGCAGTTAAAACAGCACGAGAGGAGGGAGCAGATAAAACGGTGTGAGGGGAGAGAGCAGATAAAACAGCGCGAGAGGAGAGAACAGATAAAACAGCGGGAGAGGAGGGACCAGATAGAACAGCGCGAGAGGCGGGAACAGATAAAACAGCGCGAGAGGAGAGAGCAGTTAAAGCAGTGCGAGAGCAGCGAGCAGATAAAACAGCGCGAGAGGAGAAAGCAGATAAAACAGCTTGAGAGGAGAGAGCAGATAAAACAGAACGACAGGAGGGAGCAGATAAAACAGCACGAAAGGAGAGTGCAGATAAAACAGATGGAGAGGAGAGAGCAGATAAAACAGCGCGAGAGGACGGAGAAGATAAAACAGCGCGAGAGAAGTGGAGCAGATATAACAGCGCGAGAGGAGAGAGCAGATAAAACAGCGGGAGAGGATGGAGCAGATAAAACATCGCGAGAGGAGAGAGCAGATAAAACAGCGCGAGAGGATGGAGCAGATAAAACAGCGCGAGAGGAGAGAGCAGATAAAACAGCGGGAGAGGAGGGAGCGGATAAAACAGCGCGAGAGGAGAGAGCAGATAAAAGAGCATGAGAGGGGGTAGCAGATAAAACAGCGTGAGAGGAGAAAGCAGATAAAACAGCGTGAGAGGAGGGAGCAGATAAAACAGCGCGAGAGGAGGGAGCAGATAAAACAGCTGGAGAGAAGAGACCAGATAAAACAGCTGGAGAGAAGAGAGCAGATAAAACAGCGCGAGAGGAGAGAGCAGATAAAACAGCAGGGGAGGACAGAGCAGATAAAACAGCGCGAGAGGAGACAGCAGAAAAAACAGTGTGAAAGGAGGGAGCAGATAAAACAGCGCGAGAGAAGAGCGAAGATAATACAGCGCGAGAGGAGGGAGCTGATAAAACAGCGCGAGAGGAGAGAGCAGATAAAACAGTGTGAGAGGAGGGAGCAGATAAAACAGTGTGAGAGGAGGGAGCAGATAAAACAGTGTGAGAGGAGGGAGCAGATAAAACAGCGTGAGAGAAGAGAGCAGATAAAACAGCGCGAGAGGAAGGAGCAGATAAAACAGCGCGGGAGGAGGGAGCAGATAAAGCAGTGTGAGAGGAGGGAGCAGATAAAACAGCGCGAGAGAAGAGAGCAGATAAAACAGTGCGACCGGAGGGAGCAGATAAACAGCGCGAGAAAGCAGGGAGCAGATAAAACAGCGGGAGAGGAGAGAGCAGATAAAACAGCGCGAGAGGAGAGAGCAGATAAAACAGCGTGAGAGGAGAGAGCAGATAAAACAGCGCGAGAGGAGGGAGCAGATAAAAATGAGCGAGAGGAGGGAGCAGATAAAAAGGAGCGAGAGGAGGGAACATATGAAACAGCGGGAGAGGAGAGAGCAGATAAAACAGCGCGAGTGGAGGGAGCAGATAAAACAGCGCGAGAGGAGAAAGCAGATAAAACAGCTTGAGAGGAGAGAGCAGATAAAACAGAACGACAGGAGGGAGCAGATAAAACAGCACGAAAGGAGAGTGCAGATAAAACAGATGGAGAGGAGAGAGCAGATAAAACAGCGCGAGAGGACGGAGAAGATAAAACAGCGCGAGAGAAGTGGAGCAGATATAACAGCGCGAGAGGAGAGAGCAGATAAAACAGCTCGAGAGGAGGGAGCAGATAAAACAGTGTGAGAGGAGAGAGCAGATAAAACAGCGCGAGAGGAGAGAACAGATAATACAGCGCGAGAGGAGGGAGCAGATAAAACAACGCGAGAGGAGAAAGCAGATAAAACAGCGCGAGAGGAGGGAGCAGATAAAACAGCGCGAGAGGAGGGAGCAGATAAAACAGCTGGAGAGAAGAGACCAGATAAAACAGCGGGAGAGGAGATAGCAGATAAAACAGCAAAAGAGGAGAGGGCAGATAAAACAGCACGAGAGGAGAGTGCAGATAAAACAGCTGGAGAGAAGAGAGCAGATAAAACAGCGGGAGAGGAGAGAGCAGATTATACAGCGCGAGAGGAGGGCGCAGATAAAACAGCGCGAGAGGAGGGAGCAGATGAAACAGCGCGAGAGGAGGGTGCAGATAAAATATCACGAGAGGAGAGAGCAGATAAAACAGCGCGACAGGAGGGAGCAGATAAAACAGCGCGAGAGGAGAGAGCAGATAAAACAGTGTGAGAGGCGGGAGCACATAAAACAGCGCGAGAGGAGAGAGCAGATAAAACAGCGCGAGAGGAGGGAGCAGATAAAACAGCGCGAGAGGAGAGAGCAGATAAAACAGTGTGAGAGGAGGGAGCAGAAAGAACAGTGCGAGAGGAGAGAGCAGATACGACAGTTTGAGAGTAGGGAGCAGATAAAGCAGCGCGAGAGGAGGGAGCAGATAAAACAGCGTGAGAGGAGAGAGCAGATAAAACAGTGCGAGAGGAGGGAGCAGATAAAACAGGGCGAGAGGAGAGAGCAGATAAAACAGCGCGAGTGGAGGGAGCAGATAAAGCAGCGTGAGAGGAGAGAGCAGATAAAAAAGCGCGAGAGGAGGGAGCAGATAAAAGTGCCCGAGAGGAGGGAGCAGATAAAACAGCGCGAGACGAGAGAGCAGATAAAACAGAGCGAGAGGAGGGAGCAGATAAAACAGCGCGAGGCGAGAGAGCAGATAAAACAGCACGAGAGGAGGAAGCAGAAAGAACAGTGCGAGAGGAGAGAGCAGATAAAACAGTGTGAGAGGAGGGAGCAGATAAAACAGCGCGAGAGGAGAAAAGCAGATAAAACAGCGGGAGAGGAGGGACCAGATAGAACAGCGCGAGAGGCGGGAACAGATAAAACAGCGCGAGAGGAGAGAGCAGTTAAAGCAGTGCGAGAGCAGGGAGCAGATGAAACAGCGCGAGACGAGAAAGCAGATAAAACACCGTGAGAGGAGAGAGCAGATAAAACAGAACGACAGGAGGGTGCAGATAAAACAGCGCGACAGGAGAGTGCAGATAAAACAGATGGAGAGGAGAGAGCAGATAAAACAGCGCGAGAGGACGGAGAAGATAAAACAGCGCGAGAGAAGTGGAGCAGATATAACAGCGCGAGAGGAGATAAAACAGCTCGAGAGGAGGGAGCAGATAAAACAGTGTGAGAGGAGAGAGCAGATAAAACAGCGTGAGAGGAGAGAACAGATAATACAGCGCGAGAGGAGGGAGCAGATAAAACAGCGCGAGAGGAGAGAGCAGAGAAAACAGCGCGAGAGGAGAGAGCAGATAAAACAGCGGGAGAGGAGGGAGCAGATAAAACAGCGCGAGAGGAGAGAGCAGATTAAACAGTGTGAAAATGATGGTGCAGATAAAACAGCGCGAGAGAAGAGAGCAGATAATACAGTGCGAGAGGAGGGAGCAGATAAAAGAGCACGAGAGGAGAGAGCAGGTAAAACAGTGAGAGAGGAGGGAGCAGATAAAACAGTGTGAGAGGAGGGAGCAGATAAAACAGCATGAGAGAAGAGAGCAGATAAAACAGCGCGAGAGGAGGGAGCAGATAAAACAGGGCGGGAGGAGGGAGCAGATAAAACAGTGTGAGAGGAGGGAGCAGATAAAACAGCGCAAAAGAAGAGAGCAGATAAAACAGTGGGAGCGGAGGGAGCAGATAAACAGTGCGAGAAAGGAGGGTGCAGATAAAACAGCGCGAGAGGAGAGAGCAGATAAAACAGCGCGAGAGGAGAGAGAAGAAAAAACAGCACTAGAGGAGAGAGCAGATAAAACAGCGCGAGAGGAGGGAGCAGATAAAACATCGCGAGAGGAGAGAGCAGATAAAACAGCGCGAGAGGAGAGAGCAGATAAAACAGCGCGAGAGGAGAGAGCAGATAAAACAGCGCGAGAGAAGGTAGCAAATAAAACAGCGGGAGAGGAGAGAGCAGATAAAACCGCGCGAGAGGAGGGAGAAGATAAAACAGCGCGAGAGGAGAGAGCAGACAAAAAAGCGAGAGAGGCGGGAGCAGATAAAACAGCGCGAGAGGAGGGAGCAGATAAAACAACGCGAGAGGAGAGAGCAGATAAAACAGCGGGAGAGGAGAGAGCAGATAAAACAGCGCGAGAGGAGGGAGCGGATAAAACACCGCGAGAGGAGAGAGCAGATGAAACAGCACCAGATGAGGGAGCAGATAAAACAGCGCCAGATGAGGGAGCAGATAAAATATCGGGAGAGGAGAGAGCAGATAAAACAGCGTGAGAAGAGAGTGCAGATAAAACAGCGCGAGAGGAGAGAGCAGTTAAAACAGCACGAGAGGAGGGAGCAGATAAAACGGTGTGAGGGGAGAGAGCAGATAAAACAGCGCGAGAGGAGAGAACAGATAAAACAGCGCGAGAGGAGGGAGCAGATAAAACAGCGGGAGAGGAGAGAGCAGAGAAAACAGCGGGAGAGGAGGGAGCAGATAAAACAGCGCGAGAGGAGAGAGCAGATAAAACAGCGGGAGAGGATGGAGCAAATAAAACATCGCGAGAGGAGAGAGCAGATAAAACAGCGCGAGAGGATGTAGCAGATAAAACAGCGCGAGAGGAGAGAGCAGATAAAAGAGCATGAGAGGGGGTAGCAGATAAAACAGCGTGAGAGGAGAAAGCAGATAAAACAGCGCGAGAGGAGGGAGCAGATAAAACAGCGCGAGAGGAGGGAGCAGATTAAACAGCTGGAGAGAAGAGACCAGATAAAACAGCTGGAGAGAAGAGAGCAGATAAAACAGCGCGAGAGGAGAGAGCAGATAAAACAGCAGGGGAGGACGGAGCAGATAAAACAGCGCGAGAGGAGACAGCAGAAAAAACAGTGTGAAAGGAGGGAGCAGATAAAACAGTGTGAGAGGAGGGAGCTGATAAAACAGCGTGAGAGAAGAGAGCAGATAAAACAGCGCGAGAGGAGGGAGCAGATAAAACAGCACGAGTGGAGGGAGCAGATAAAACTGTGCGAGAGGATGGAGCACATAAAACAGCACGAGAGGAGAGAGCAGATAAAGCAGCGCGAGAGGAGAGATCAGATAAAACAGCGCGAGAGGAGAAATCAGATAAAACAGCGCGAGAGGAAGGAGCAGATAAAACAGCGCGGAGGAGGGAGCAGATAAAACAGTGTGAGAGGAGGGAGCAGATAAAACAGCGCGAGATAAGAGAGCAGATAAAACAGTGCGACCGGAGGGAGCAGATAAACAGCACGAGAAAGGAGGGAGCAGATAAAACAGCGCGAGAGGAGAGAGCAGATAAAACAGCGCGAGAGGAGAGAGCAGAAAATACAGCACTAGAGGAGAGAGCAGATAAAACAGTGCGAGAGGAGAGGGCAGATAAAACAGTGCGAGAGGAGAGTGCAGATAAAACAGCTGGAGAGAAGAGAGCAGATAAAACAGCGCGAGAGGAGGGCGCAGATAAAACAGCGCGAGAGGAGGGAGCAGATGAAACAGCGCGAGAGGAGGGTGCAGATAAAATATCACGAGAGGAGAGAGCAGATAAAACAGCGCGACAGGAGGGAGCAGATAAAACAGCGCGAGAGGAGAGAGCAGATAAAACAGTGTGAGAGGCGGGAGCACATAAAACAGCGCGGGAGGAGAGAGCAGATAAAACAGCGCGAGAGGAGGGAGCAGATAAAACAGTGCGAGAGGAGAGAGCAGATAAAACAGTGTGAGAGGAGGGAGCAGATAAACAGCGCGAGAGGAGAAAAGCAGATAAAACAGCGGGAGAGGAGGGACCAGATAGAACAGCGCGAGAGGGGGAACAGATAAAACAGCGCGAGAGGAGAGAGCAGTTAAAGCAGTGCGAGAGCAGGGAGCAGATGAAACAGTGCGAGAGGAGAAAGCAGATAAAACACCGTGAGAGGAGAGAGCAGATAAAACAGAACGACAGGAGGGAGCAGATAAAACAGCGCGACAGGAGAGTGCAGATAAAACAGATGCAGAGGAGAGAGCAGATAAAACAGCGCGAGAGGACGGAGAAGATAAAACATCGCGAGAGAAGTGGAGCAGATATAACAGCGCGAGAGGAGATAAAACAGCTCGAGAGGAGGGAGCAGATAAAACAGTGTGAGAGGAGAGAGCAGATAAAACAGCGTGAGAGGAGAGAACAGATAATACAGCGCGAGAGGAGGGAGCAGATAAAACAGCGCGAGAGGAGAGAGCAGAGAAAACAGCGCGAGAGGAGAGAGCAGATAAAACAGCGGGAGAGGAGGGAGCAGATAAAACAGCGCGAGAGGAGAGAGCAGATTAAACAGTGTGAAACGATGGTGCAGATAAAACAGCGCGAGAGAAGAGAGCAGATAATACAGTGCGAGAGGAGGGAGCAGATAAAACAGCGCGAGAGGAGAGAGCAGGTAAAACAGTGAGAGAGGAGGGAGCAGATAAAACAGTGTGAGAGGAGGGAGCAGATAAAACAGCATGAGAGAAGAGAGCAGATAAAACAGCGCGAGAGGAGGGAGCAGATAAAACAGGGCGGGAGGAGGGAGCAGATAAAACAGTGTGAGAGGAGGGAGCAGATAAAACAGCGCAAAAGAAGAGAGCAGATAAAACAGTGGGAGCGGAGGGAGCAGATAAACAGCGCGAGAAAGGAGGGTGCAGATAAAACAGCGCGAGAGGAGAGAGCAGATAAAACAGCACGAGAGGAGAGAGAAGAAAAAACAGCACTAGTGGAGAGAGCAGATAAAACAGCGCGAGAGGAGGGAGCAGATAAAACAGCGCGAGAGGAGGGAGCAGATAAAACAGCGCGAGAGGAGGGAGCAGATAAAACAGCGCGAGAGGAGAGAGCAGATAAAACAGCGCGAGAGGAGAGAGCAGATAAAACAGCGCGAGAGGAGAGAGCAGATAAAACAGCGCGAGAGGAGGTAGCAAATAAAACAGCGGGAGAGGAGAGAGCAGATAAAACAGCGCGAGAGGAGGGAGAAGATAAAACAGCGCGAGAGGAGAGAGCAGACAAAAAAGCGAGAGAGGCAGGAGCAGATAAAACAGCGCGAGAGGAGGCAGCAGATAAAACAACGCGAGAGGAGAGAGCAGATAAAACAGCGGGAGAGGAGAGAGCAGATAAAACTGCGCGAGAGGAGGGAGCGGATAAAACACCGCGAGAGGAGAGAGCAGATGAAACAGCACCAGATGAGGGAGCAGATAAAACAGCGCGAGATGAGGGAGCAGATAAAATATCGGGAGAGGAGAGAGCAGATAAAACAGCGCGAGAAGAGAGTGCAGATAAAACAGCACGAGAGGAGAGAGCAGTTAAAACAGCACGAGAGGAGGGAGCAGATAAAACGGTGTGAGGGGAGAGAGCAGATAAAACAGCGCGAGAGGAGAGAACAGATAAAACAGCGGGAGAGGAGGGACCAGATAGAACAGCGCGAGAGGCGGGAACAGATAAAACAGCGCGAGAGGAGAGAGCAGTTAAAGCAGTGCGAGAGCAGCGAGCAGATAAAACAGCGCGAGAGGAGAAAGCAGATAAAACAGCTTGAGAGGAGAGAGCAGATAAAACAGAACGACAGGAGGGAGCAGATAAAACAGCACGAAAGGAGAGTGCAGATAAAACAGATGGAGAGGAGAGAGCAGATAAAACAGCGCGAGAGGACGGAGAAGATAAAACAGCGCGAGAGAAGTGGAGCAGATATAACAGCGCGAGAGGAGAGAGCAGATAAAACAGCGGGAGAGGATGGAGCAGATAAAACATCGCGAGAGGAGAGAGCAGATAAAACAGCGCGAGAGGATGGAGCAGATAAAACAGCGCGAGAGGAGAGAGCAGATAAAACAGCGGGAGAGGAGGGAGCGGATAAAACAGCGCGAGAGGAGAGAGCAGATAAAAGAGCATGAGAGGGGGTAGCAGATAAAACAGCGTGAGAGGAGAAAGCAGATAAAACAGCGTGAGAGGAGGGAGCAGATAAAACAGCGCGAGAGGAGGGAGCAGATAAAACAGCTGGAGAGAAGAGACCAGATAAAACAGCTGGAGAGAAGAGAGCAGATAAAACAGCGCGAGAGGAGAGAGCAGATAAAACAGCAGGGGAGGACAGAGCAGATAAAACAGCGCGAGAGGAGACAGCAGAAAAAACAGTGTGAAAGGAGGGAGCAGATAAAACAGCGCGAGAGAAGAGCGAAGATAATACAGCGCGAGAGGAGGGAGCTGATAAAACAGCGCGAGAGGAGAGAGCAGATAAAACAGTGTGAGAGGAGGGAGCAGATAAAACAGTGTGAGAGGAGGGAGCAGATAAAACAGTGTGAGAGGAGGGAGCAGATAAAACAGCGTGAGAGAAGAGAGCAGATAAAACAGCGCGAGAGGAAGGAGCAGATAAAACAGCGCGGGAGGAGGGAGCAGATAAAGCAGTGTGAGAGGAGGGAGCAGATAAAACAGCGCGAGAGAAGAGAGCAGATAAAACAGTGCGACCGGAGGGAGCAGATAAACAGCGCGAGAAAGCAGGGAGCAGATAAAACAGCGGGAGAGGAGAGAGCAGATAAAACAGCGCGAGAGGAGAGAGCAGATAAAACAGCGTGAGAGGAGATAGCAGATAAAACAGCGCGAGAGGAGGGAGCAGATAAAAATGAGCGAGAGGAGGGAGCAGATAAAAAGGAGCGAGAGGAGGGAACATATGAAACAGCGGGAGAGGAGAGAGCAGATAAAACAGCGCGAGTGGAGGGAGCAGATAAAACAGCGCGAGACGAGGGAGCAGATAAAACAGTGTGAGAGGAGGGAGCAGATAAAACAGCACGAGAGGAGAGAGCAGATAAAACAGCGCGAGAGGAGGGAGCTGATAAAACAGCTGGAGAGAAGAGAGCAGATAAAACAGCGCGAGAGGAGAGAGCAGATAAAACAGCGGGAGAGGAGGGAGCAGATAAAACAGCGCGAGAGGAGAGAGCAGATGAAACAGTGTGAAACGATGGTGCAGATAAAACAGCGCGCGAGAAGAGAGCAGATAATACATTGCGAGAGGAGGGAGCAGATAAAACAGCGCGAGCGGAGAGAGCAGGTAAAAAAGTGAGAGAGGAGGGAGCAGATAAAACAGTGTGAGAGGAGGGAGCTGATAAAACAGCTTGAGAGAAGAGAGCAGATAAAACAGCGCGAGAGGAGGGAGCAGATAAAACAGCACGAGTGGAGGGAGCAGATAAAACTGTGCGAGAGGAGGGAGCACATAAAACAGCACGAGAGGAGAGAGCAGATAAAACAGCGCGAGACGAGAGAGCAGATAAAACAGAGCGAGAGGAGGGAGCAGATAAAACAGCGCGAGGCGAGAGAGCAGATAAAACAGCACAAGAGGAGGGAGCAGAAAGAACAGTGCGAGTGGAGAGAGCAGATAAAACAGTGTGAGAGGAGGGAGCAGATAAAACAGCGCGAGAGGAGAGAGCAGATAAAACAGCGGGAGAGGAGGGACCAGATAGAACAGCGCGAGAGGCGGGAACAGATAAAACAGCGCGAGAGGAGAGAGCAGTTAAAGCAGTGCGAGAGCAGCGAGCAGATAAAACAGCGCGAGAGGAGAAAGCAGATAAAACAGCTTGAGAGGAGAGAGCAGATAAAACAGAACGACAGGAGGGAGCAGATAAAACAGCACGAAAGGAGAGTGCAGATAAAACAGATGGAGAGGAGAGAGCAGATAAAACAGCGCGAGAGGACGGAGAAGATAAAACAGCGCGAGAGAAGTGGAGCAGATATAACAGCGCGAGAGGAGAGAGCAGATAAAACAGCTCGAGAGGAGGGAGCAGATAAAACAGTGTGAGAGGAGAGAGCAGATAAAACAGCGCGAGAGGAGAGAACAGATAATACAGCGCGAGAGGAGGGAGCAGATAAAACAACGCGAGAGGAGAAAGCAGATAAAACAGCGCGAGAGGAGGGAGCAGATAAAACAGCGCGAGAGGAGGGAGCAGATAAAACAGCTGGAGAGAAGAGACCAGATAAAACAGCGGGAGAGGAGATAGCAGATAAAACAGCAAAAGAGGAGAGGGCAGATAAAACAGCACGAGAGGAGAGTGCAGATAAAACAGCTGGAGAGAAGAGAGCAGATAAAACAGCGGGAGAGGAGAGAGCAGATTATACAGCGCGAGAGGAGGGCGCAGATAAAACAGCGCGAGAGGAGGGAGCAGATGAAACAGCGCGAGAGGAGGGTGCAGATAAAATATCACGAGAGGAGAGAGCAGATAAAACAGCGCGACAGGAGGGAGCAGATAAAACAGCGCGAGAGGAGAGAGCAGATAAAACAGTGTGAGAGGCGGGAGCACATAAAACAGCGCGAGAGGAGAGAGCAGATAAAACAGCGCGAGAGGAGGGAGCAGATAAAACAGCGCGAGAGGAGAGAGCAGATAAAACAGTGTGAGAGGAGGGAGCAGAAAGAACAGTGCGAGAGGAGAGAGCAGATACGACAGTTTGAGAGTAGGGAGCAGATAAAGCAGCGCGAGAGGAGGGAGCAGATAAAACAGCGTGAGAGGAGAGAGCAGATAAAACAGTGCGAGAGGAGGGAGCAGATAAAACAGGGCGAGAGGAGAGAGCAGATAAAACAGCGCGAGTGGAGGGAGCAGATAAAGCAGCGTGAGAGGAGAGAGCAGATAAAAAAGCGCGAGAGGAGGGAGCAGATAAAAGTGCCCGAGAGGAGGGAGCAGATAAAACAGCGCGAGACGAGAGAGCAGATAAAACAGAGCGAGAGGAGGGAGCAGATAAAACAGCGCGAGGCGAGAGAGCAGATAAAACAGCACGAGAGGAGGGAGCAGAAAGAACAGTGCGAGAGGAGAGAGCAGATAAAACAGTGTGAGAGGAGGGAGCAGATAAAACAGCGCGAGAGGAGAAAAGCAGATAAAACAGCGGGAGAGGAGGGACCAGATAGAACAGCGCGAGAGGCGGGAACAGATAAAACAGCGCGAGAGGAGAGAGCAGTTAAAGCAGTGCGAGAGCAGGGAGCAGATGAAACAGCGCGAGACGAGAAAGCAGATAAAACACCGTGAGAGGAGAGAGCAGATAAAACAGAACGACAGGAGGGTGCAGATAAAACAGCGCGACAGGAGAGTGCAGATAAAACAGATGGAGAGGAGAGAGCAGATAAAACAGCGCGAGAGGACGGAGAAGATAAAACAGCGCGAGAGAAGTGGAGCAGATATAACAGCGCGAGAGGAGATAAAACAGCTCGAGAGGAGGGAGCAGATAAAACAGTGTGAGAGGAGAGAGCAGATAAAACAGCGTGAGAGGAGAGAACAGATAATACAGCGCGAGAGGAGGGAGCAGATAAAACAGCGCGAGAGGAGAGAGCAGAGAAAACAGCGCGAGAGGAGAGAGCAGATAAAACAGCGGGAGAGGAGGGAGCAGATAAAACAGCGCGAGAGGAGAGAGCAGATTAAACAGTGTGAAACGATGGTGCAGATAAAACAGCGCGAGAGAAGAGAGCAGATAATACAGTGCGAGAGGAGGGAGCAGATAAAAGAGCACGAGAGGAGAGAGCAGGTAAAACAGTGAGAGAGGAGGGAGCAGATAAAACAGTGTGAGAGGAGGGAGCAGATAAAACAGCATGAGAGAAGAGAGCAGATAAAACAGCGCGAGAGGAGGGAGCAGATAAAACAGGGCGGGAGGAGGGAGCAGATAAAACAGTGTGAGAGGAGGGAGCAGATAAAACAGCGCAAAAGAAGAGAGCAGATAAAACAGTGGGAGCGGAGGGAGCAGATAAACAGTGCGAGAAAGGAGGGTGCAGATAAAACAGCGCGAGAGGAGAGAGCAGATAAAACAGCGCGAGAGGAGAGAGAAGAAAAAACAGCACTAGAGGAGAGAGCAGATAAAACAGCGCGAGAGGAGGGAGCAGATAAAACATCGCGAGAGGAGAGAGCAGATAAAACAGCGCGAGAGGAGAGAGCAGATAAAACAGCGCGAGAGGAGAGAGCAGATAAAACAGCGCGAGAGAAGGTAGCAAATAAAACAGCGGGAGAGGAGAGAGCAGATAAAACCGCGCGAGAGGAGGGAGAAGATAAAACAGCGCGAGAGGAGAGAGCAGACAAAAAAGCGAGAGAGGCGGGAGCAGATAAAACAGCGCGAGAGGAGGGAGCAGATAAAACAACGCGAGAGGAGAGAGCAGATAAAACAGCGGGAGAGGAGAGAGCAGATAAAACAGCGCGAGAGGAGGGAGCGGATAAAACACCGCGAGAGGAGAGAGCAGATGAAACAGCACCAGATGAGGGAGCAGATAAAACAGCGCCAGATGAGGGAGCAGATAAAATATCGGGAGAGGAGAGAGCAGATAAAACAGCGTGAGAAGAGAGTGCAGATAAAACAGCGCGAGAGGAGAGAGCAGTTAAAACAGCACGAGAGGAGGGAGCAGATAAAACGGTGTGAGGGGAGAGAGCAGATAAAACAGCGCGAGAGGAGAGAACAGATAAAACAGCGCGAGAGGAGGGAGCAGATAAAACAGCGGGAGAGGAGAGAGCAGAGAAAACAGCGGGAGAGGAGGGAGCAGATAAAACAGCGCGAGAGGAGAGAGCAGATAAAACAGCGGGAGAGGATGGAGCAAATAAAACATCGCGAGAGGAGAGAGCAGATAAAACAGCGCGAGAGGATGTAGCAGATAAAACAGCGCGAGAGGAGAGAGCAGATAAAAGAGCATGAGAGGGGGTAGCAGATAAAACAGCGTGAGAGGAGAAAGCAGATAAAACAGCGCGAGAGGAGGGAGCAGATAAAACAGCGCGAGAGGAGGGAGCAGATTAAACAGCTGGAGAGAAGAGACCAGATAAAACAGCTGGAGAGAAGAGAGCAGATAAAACAGCGCGAGAGGAGAGAGCAGATAAAACAGCAGGGGAGGACGGAGCAGATAAAACAGCACGAGAGGAGACAGCAGAAAAAACAGTGTGAAAGGAGGGAGCAGATAAAACAGTGTGAGAGGAGGGAGCTGATAAAACAGCGTGAGAGAAGAGAGCAGATAAAACAGCGCGAGAGGAGGGAGCAGATAAAACAGCACGAGTGGAGGGAGCAGATAAAACTGTGCGAGAGGATGGAGCACATAAAACAGCACGAGAGGAGAGAGCAGATAAAGCAGCGCGAGAGGAGAGATCAGATAAAACAGCGCGAGAGGAGAAATCAGATAAAACAGCGCGAGAGGAAGGAGCAGATAAAACAGCGCGGAGGAGGGAGCAGATAAAACAGTGTGAGAGGAGGGAGCAGATAAAACAGCGCGAGATAAGAGAGCAGATAAAACAGTGCGACCGGAGGGAGCAGATAAACAGCACGAGAAAGGAGGGAGCAGATAAAACAGCGCGAGAGGAGAGAGCAGATAAAACAGCGCGAGAGGAGAGAGCAGAAAATACAGCACTAGAGGAGAGAGCAGATAAAACAGCGCGAGAGGAGAGGGCAGATAAAACAGTGCGAGAGGAGAGTGCAGATAAAACAGCTGGAGAGAAGAGAGCAGATAAAACAGCGCGAGAGGAGGGAGCAGATAAAACAGCGCGAGAGGAGAGAGCAGATAAAACAGCGTGAGAGGAGATAGCAGATAAAACAGCGCGAGAGGAGGGAGCAGATAAAAAAGAGCGAGAGGAGGGAGCAGATAAAAAGGAGCGAGAGGAGGGAACATATGAAACAGCGGGAGAGGAGAGAGCAGATAAAACAGCGCGAGTGGAGGGAGCAGATAAAACAGCGCGAGACGAGGGAGCAGATAAAACAGTGTGAGAGGAAGGGAGCAGATAAAACAGCGCGAGAGGAGAGAGCAGATAAAACAGCGCGAGAGGAGGGAGCTGATAAAACAGCTGGAGAGAAGAGAGCAGATAAAACAGCGCGAGAGGAGAGAGCAGATAAAACAGCGGGAGAGGAGGGAGCAGATAAAACAGCGCAAAAGAAGAGAGCAGATAAAACAGTGGGAGCGGAGGGAGCAGATAAACAGTGCGAGAAAGGAGGGTGCAGATAAAACAGCGCGAGAGGAGAGAGCAGATAAAACAGCGCGAGAGGAGAGAGAAGAAAAAACAGCACTAGAGGAGAGAGCAGATAAAACAGCGCGAGAGGAGGGAGCAGATAAAACAGCGCGAGAGGAGAGAGCAGATAAAACAGCGCGAGAGGAGAGAGCAGATAAAACAGCGCGAGAGGAGAGAGCAGATAAAACAGCGCGAGAGAAGGTAGCAAATAAAACAGCGGGAGAGGAGAGAGCAGATAAAACCGCGCGAGAGGAGGGAGAAGATAAAACAGCGCGAGAGGAGAGAGCAGACAAAAAAGCGAGAGAGGCGGGAGCAGATAAAACAGCGCGAGAGGAGGGAGCAGATAAAACAACGCGAGAGGAGAGAGCAGATAAAACAGCGGGAGAGGAGAGAGCAGATAAAACAGCGCGAGAGGAGGGAGCGGATAAAACACCGCGAGAGGAGAGAGCAGATGAAACAGCACCAGATGAGGGAGCAGATAAAACAGCGCCAGATGAGGGAGCAGATAAAATATCGGGAGAGGAGAGAGCAGATAAAACAGCGCGAGAAGAGAGTGCAGATAAAACAGCGCGAGAGGAGAGAGCAGTTAAAACAGCACGAGAGGAGGGAGCAGATAAAACGGTGTGAGGGGAGAGAGCAGATAAAACAGCGCGAGAGGAGAGAACAGATAAAACAGCGCGAGAGGAGGGAGCAGATAAAACAGCGGGAGAGGAGAGAGCAGAGAAAACAGCGGGAGAGGAGGGAGCAGATAAAACAGCGCGAGAGGAGAGAGCAGATAAAACAGCGGGAGAGGATGGAGCAAATAAAACATCGCGAGAGGAGAGAGCAGATAAAACAGCGCGAGAGGATGTAGCAGATAAAACAGCGCGAGAGGAGAGAGCAGATAAAACAGCGGGAGAGGAGGGTGCGAATAAAACAGCGAGAGAGGAGAGAGCAGATAAAAGAGCATGAGAGGGGGTAGCAGATAAAACAGCGTGAGAGGAGAAAGCAGATAAAACAGCGCGAGAGGAGGGAGCAGATAAAACAGCGCGAGAGGAGGGAGCAGATTAAACAGCTGGAGAGAAGAGACCAGATAAAACAGCTGGAGAGAAGAGAGCAGATAAAACAGCGCGAGAGGAGAGAGCAGATAAAACAGCAGGGGAGGACGGAGCAGATAAAACAGCGCGAGAGGAGGGAGCAGATAAAACAGCACGAGTGGAGGGAGCAGATAAAACTGTGCGAGAGGAGGGAGCACATAAAACAGCACGAGAGGAGAGAGCAGATAAAGCAGCGCGAGAGGAGAGATCAGATAAAACAGCGCGAGAGGAGAAATCAGATAAAACAGCGCGAGAGGAAGGAGCAGATAAAACAGCGCGGAGGAGGGAGCAGATAAAACAGTGTGAGAGGAGGGAGCAGATAAAACAGCGCGAGATAAGAGAGCAGATAAAACAGTGCCACCGGAGGGAGCAGATAAACAGCACGAGAAAGGAGGGAGCAGATAAAACAGCGCGAGACGAGAGAGCAGATAAAACAGCGCGAGAGGAGAGAGCAGAAAATACAGCACTAGAGTAGAGAGCAGATAAAACAGCGCGAGAGGAGAGGGCAGATAAAACAGTGCGAGAGGAGAGTGCAGATAAAACAGCTGGAGAGAAGAGAGCAGATAAAACAGCGCGAGAGGAGGGAGAAGATAAAACAGCGCGAGAGGAGAGAGCAGATAAAACAGCGTGAGAGGAGATAGCAGATAAAACAGCGCGAGAGGAGGGAGCAGATAAAAAAGAGCGAGAGGAGGGAGCAGATAAAAAGGAGCGAGAGGAGGGAACATATGAAACAGCGGGAGAGGAGAGAGCAGATAAAACAGCGCGAGTGGAGGGAGCAGATAAAACAGCGCGAGACGAGGGAGCAGATAAAACAGTGTGAGAGGAAGGGAACAGATAAAACAGCGCGAGAGGAGAGAGCAGATAAAACAGCGCGAGAGGAGGGAGCTGATAAAACAGCTGGAGAGAAGAGAGCAGATAAAACAGCGCGAGAGGAGAGAGCAGATAAAACAGCGGGAGAGGAGGGAGCAGATAAAACAGCGCGAGAGGAGAGAGCAGATTAAACAGTGTGAAACGATGGTGCAGATAAAACAGCGCGCGAGAAGAGAGCAGATAATACATTGCGAGAGGAGGGAGCAGATAAAACAGCGCGAGGGGAGAGAGCAGGTAAAAAAGTGAGAGAGGAGGGAGCAGATAAAACAGTGTGAGAGGAGGGAGCTGATAAAACAGCGTGAGAGAAGAGAGCAGATAAAACAGCGCGAGAGGAGGGAGCAGATAAAACAGCACGAGTGGAGGGAGCAGATAAAACTGTGCGAGAGGAGGGACCACATAAAACAGCACGAGAGGAGAGAGCAGATAAAGCAGCGCGAGAGGAGAGATCAGATAAAACAGCGCGAGAGGAGAAATCAGATAAAACAGCGCGAGAGGAGAGAGCAGACAAAACAGCGAGAGAGGAGGGAGCAGATAAAACAGCGCGAGAGGAGGGTGCAGATAAAACAGCGCGAGAGGAGAGAGCAGACAAAACAGCGAGAGAGGAGGGAGCAGATAAAACAGCGCGAGAGGAGGGAGCAGCTAAAACACCGTGAGAGGAGAGAGCAGATAAAACAGTGTGAGAGGTGGGAGCACATAAAACAGCGAGAGAGGAGAGAGCAGATAAAACAGCGCGAGAGGAGGGAGCAGATAAAACAGCGCGAGAGGAGAGAGCAGATAAAACAGTGTGAGAGGAGGGAGCAGAAAGAACAGTGCGAGAGG
The DNA here is from genome assembly GCF_964194155.1 of Cetorhinus maximus. NCBI lineage: Eukaryota > Metazoa > Chordata > Chondrichthyes > Lamniformes > Cetorhinidae > Cetorhinus > Cetorhinus maximus. The sequence continues at coordinate 59,134 of NW_027596886.1, forward strand.
AGAGAGCAGATACGACAGTTTGAGAGTAGGGAGCAGATAAAGCAGCGCGAGAGGAGGGAGCAGATAAAACAGCGTGAGAGGACAGAGCAGATAAAACAGTGCGAGAGGAGGGAGCAGATAAAACAGGGCGAGAGGAGAGAGCAGATAAAACAGCGCGAGTGGAGGGAGCAGATAAAGCAGCGTGAGAGGAGAGAGCAGATAAAAAAGTGCGAGAGGAGGGAGCAGATAAAAGAGCCCGAGAGGAGGGAGCAGATAAAACAGCGCGAGACGAGAGAGCAGATAAAACAGAGCGAGAGGAGGGAGCAGATAAAACAGCGCGAGGCGAGAGAGCAGATAAAACAGCACGAGAGGAGGGAGCAGAAAGAACAGTGCAAGAGGAGAGAGCAGATAAAACAGTGTGACAGGAGGGAGCAGATAAAACAGCGCGAGAGGAGAGAGCAGATAAAACAGCGGGAGAGGAGGGACCAGATAGAACAGCACGAGAGGCGGGAACAGATAAAACAGCGCGAGAGGAGAGAGCAGTTAAAGCAGTGCGAGAGCAGGGAGCAGATAAAACAGCGCGAGAGGAGAAAGCAGATAAAACAGCGTGAGAGGAGAGAGCAGATAAAACAGAACGACTGGAGGGAGCAGATAATACAGCGCGAAAGGAGAGTGCAGATAAAACAGATGGAGAGGAGAGAGCAGATAAAACAGTGCAAGAGGACGGAGAAGATAAAACAGGGCGAGAGAAGAGAGCAGATAATACAGCACGAGAGGAGGGAGCAGATAAAACAGAACGACAGGAGGGAGCAGATAAAACAGCGCGAAAGGAGAGTGCAGAAAAAACCGATGGAGAGGAGAGAGCAGATAAAACAGCGCAAGAGGACGGAGAAGATAAAAAAGGGCGAGAGAAGAGAGCAGATAATACAGCACGAGAGGAGTGAGCAGATAAAACAGCGCGAGAGGAGAGAGCAGATAAAACAGTGTGAGAGGAGAGAGCAGATAAAACAGTGTGAGAGGAGGGAGCAGATAAAACAGCGTGAGATAAGAGAGCAGATAAAACAGCGCGACAGGAGGGAGCAGATAAAGCAGCGCGAGAGGAGGGAGCAGATAAAACAGCGCGAGAGGAGGGAGCAGAAAAAACTGCGGGAGAGGAGAGAGCAGATAAAACAGCGCAAGTGGAGGGAGCAGATAAAACAGCGCGAGACGAGGGAGCAGATAAAACAGTGTGAGAGGAGGGAGCAGATAAAACAGCGCGAGAGGAGAGAGCAGATTAAACAGCGCGAGAGGAGGGAGCAGATAAAACAGCTGGAGAGAAGAGAGCAGATAAAACAGCGCGAGAGGAGAGAGCAGATTAAACAGCGGGAGAGGAGGGAGCAGATAAAACAGCGCGAGAGGAGAGAGCAGATTAAACAGTGTGAAACGATGGTGCAGATAAAACAGCGCGAGAGGAGAGAGCAGATAATACAGTGCGAGAGGAGGGAGCAGATAAAACAGCGCGAGAGGAGAGAGCAGGTAAAACAGTGAGAGAGGAGGGAGCAGATAAAACAGTGTGAGAGGAGGGAGCAGATAAAACAGCGTGAGAGAAGAGAGCAGATAAAACAGCGCGAGAGGAGGGAGCAGATAAAACAGCACGAGAGGAGGGAGCAGATAAAACTGTGCGAGAGGAGGGAGCACATAAAACAGCGCGAGAGGAGAGAGCAGATAAAGCAGCGCGAGAGGAGAGAGCAGATAAAACAGCGGTAGAGGAGAGAACAGATTAAACAGCGCGAGAGGAGGGTGCAGATAAAACAGCACGAGAGGAGAGAGCAGAGAAAACAGCGCGAGAGGAGAGAGAAAATAAAACAGCGCGAGAGGAGGGAGAAGATAAAGCAGCGCGAGAGGAAGGAGCAGAGAAAAAAGCGCGAGAGGAGGGAGCAGATAAAACAGCGCGAGAGGAGAGAGCAGATAAAACAGCGCGAGAGGAGGGAGCAGATAAAACAGCGCGAGAGGAGGGAGCAGATAAAACAGGGCGAGAGGAGGGAGCAGAGAAAACAGCAGGAGAGGAGAGAGCAGATAAAACAATGCGAGGGGAGGGAGCAGATAATACAGCGCGAGAGGAGAGAGCAGATTAAACAGCGCGAGAGGAGGGAGCAGATAAATCAGTGTGAGAGGCGGGAGCAGATAAACAGGGTGAGAGGAGGGAGCAGATAAAACAGCGGGAGTGGAGGGAGCAGATAAAACAGTGTGAGAGGAGGGAGCATATAAAACAGCGTGAGAGGAGTGAGCAGATAAAACAGTGTGAGCCGAGGGAGCAGATAAAACAGCGGGAGAGCAGGGAGCAGATAAAACAGTGTGAGAGGAGGGAGCAGATAAAACAGCGCAAGAGGAGGGAGCAGATAAAACAGTGTGAGAGGAGGGAGCAGATAAAACAGCGGGAGAGGAGGGAGCAGATGAAGCAGTGTGAGAGGAGGGAGCAGATAAAACAGCGCGAGAGGAGGGAGCAGATAAAACAGTGTCAGAGGAGGGAGCAGATAAAACAGCGTGGGAGGAGGGAGCAGATAAAACAGCGTGAGAGGAGGGCTCAGATAAAACAGCGCGAGTGGAGAGTGCAGAATAAACAGCGCGAGACGAGGGAGCAGATTAAACAGCGCGAGAAAAGAGAGCAGTTAAAACAGTGTGAGCGGAGGGAGCAGATAAACAGCACGAGAAAGGAGGGAGCAGATAAAACAGCGCGAGAGGAGAGAGCAGATAAAACAGCGCGAGAGGAGAGAGCAGATAAAACAGCACTAGAGGAGATAGCAGATTAAACAGCGCGAGAGAAGGGAGCAGATAAAACAGCGCGAGAGGAGGGAGCAGATAAAACAGCGCGAGAGGAGGGAGCAGATAAAACAGCGTGAGAGGAGAGAGCAGATAAAACAGCGCGAGAGGAGGGAGCAGATAAAACTGCGCGAGAGGAGAGAACAGATAAAACAGCGCGAGAGGAGTGAGCAGATAAAACAGCGGGAGAGGAGAGAGCAGATAAAACAGCTCAAGAGGAGAGAGCAGATAAAACAGCGGGAGAGGAGAGAGCAGATAAAACAGCGTGAGAGGAGGGAGCAGATAAAACTGTGCGAGAGGAGGGAGCACATAAAACAGCGCGAGAGGAGAGAGCAGATAAAACAGCGCGAGAGGAGAGAGCAGACAAAACAGCGAGAGAGGAGGGAGCAGATAAAACAGCGCGAGAGGAGGGTGCTGATAAAACAGCTCGAGAGGAGAGAGCAGATAAAACAGCGCGAGAGGAGATAGCAGATACAACAGCGCGAGAGGAGGGAGCACATAAAACAGCACGAGAGGAGAGAGCAGATAAAACAGTGTGAGAGGCGGGAGCACATAAAACAGCGCAAGAGGAGAGAGCATATAAAACAGCGCGAGAGGAGGGAGCAGATAAAACAGCGCGAGAGGAGAGAGCAGATAAAACAGTGTGAGAGGTGGGAGCACATAAAACAGCGCGAGAGGAGAGAGCAGATACGACAGTTTGAGAGTAGGGAGCAGATAAAGCAGCGCGAGAGGAGGGAGCAGATAAAACAGCGTGAGAGGAGAGAGCAGAAAAAACAGTGCGAGAAGAGGGAGCAGATAAAACAGGGCGAGAGGAGAGAGCAGATAAAACAGCGCGAGTGCGGGGAGCAGATAAAGCAGCGTGAGAGGAGAGAGCAGATAAAAAAGTGCGAGAGGAGGGAGCAGATAAAAGTGCCCGAGAGGAGGGAGCAGATAAAACAGCGCGAGACGAGAGAGCAGATAAAACAGAGCGAGAGGAGGGAGCAGATAAAACAGCGCGAGGCGAGAGAGCAGATAAAACAGCACGAGAGGAGGGAGCAGAAAGAACAGTGCGAGTGGAGAGAGCAGATAAAACAGTGTGAGAGGAGGGAGCAGATAAAACAGCGCGAGAGGAGAGAGCAGATAAAGCAGTGCGAGAGCAGTGAGCAGATAAAACAGCGCGAGAGGAGAAAGCAGATAAAACAGCTTGAGAGGAGAGAGCAGATAAAACAGAACGACAGGAGGGAGCAGATAAAACAGCACGAAAGGAGAGTGCAGATAAAACAGATGGAGAGGAGAGAGCAGATAAAACAGCGCGAGAGGACGGAGAAGATAAAACAGCGCGAGAGAAGTGGAGCAGATATAACAGCGCGAGAGGAGAGAGCAGATAAAACAGCTCGAGAGGAGGGAGCAGATAAAACAGTGTGAGAGGAGAGAGCAGATAAAACAGCGCGAGAGGAGAGAACAGATAATACAGCGCGAGAGGAGGGAGCAGATAAAACAACGCGAGAGGAGAAAGCAGATAAAAAAGCGCGAGAGGAGGGAGCAGATAAAACAGCGCGAGAGGAGGGAGCAGATAAAATAGCTGGAGAGATGAGACCAGATAAAACAGCGGGAGAGGAGATAGCAGATATAACAGCAAAAGAGGAGAGGGCAGATAAAACAGCACGAGAGGAGAGTGCAGATAAAACAGCTGGAGAGAAGAGAGCAGATAAAACAGCGGGAGAGGAGAGAGCAGATTATACAGCGTGAGAGGAGGGCGCAGATAAAACAGCGCGAGAGGAGGGAGCAGATGAAACAGCGCGAGAGGAGGGTGCAGATAAAATATCACGAGAGGAGAGAGCAGATAAAACAGCGCGACAGGAGGGAGCAGATAAAACAGCGCGAGAGGAGAGAGCAGATAAAACAGTGTGAGAGGCGGGAGCACATAAAACAGCGCGGGAGGAGAGAGCAGATAAAACAGCGCGAGAGGAGGGAGCAGATAAAACAGTGCGAGAGGAGAGAGCAGATAAAACAGTGTGAGAGGAGGGAGCAGATAAAACAGCGCGAGAGGAGAAAAGCAGATAAAACAGCGGGAGAGGAGTGACCAGATAGAACAGCGCGAGAGGGGGGAACAGATAAAACAGCGCGAGAGGAGAGAGCAGTTAAAGCAGTGCGAGAGCAGGGAGCAGATGAAACAGCGCGAGAGGAGAAAGCAGATAAAACACCGTGAGAGGAGAGAGCAGATAAAACAGAACGACAGGAGGGAGCAGATAAAACAGCGCGACAGGAGAGTGCAGATAAAACAGATGCAGAGGAGAGAGCAGATAAAACAGCACGAGAGGACGGAGAAGATAAAACATCGCGAGAGAAGTGGAGCAGATATAACAGCGCGAGAGGAGATAAAACAGCTCGAGAGGAGGGAGCAGATAAAACAGTGTGAGAGGAGAGAGCAGATAAAACAGCGTGAGAGGAGAGAACAGATAATACAGCGCGAGAGGAGGGAGCAGATAAAACAGCGCGAGAGGAGAGAGCAGAGAAAACAGCGCGAGAGGAGAGAGCAGATAAAACAGCGGGAGAGGAGGGAGCAGATAAAACAGCGCGAGAGGAGAGAGCAGATTAAACAGTGTGAAACGATGGTGCAGATAAAACAGCGCGAGAGAAGAGAGCAGATAATACAGTGCGAGAGGAGGGAGCAGATAAAACAGCGCGAGAGGAGAGAGCAGGTAAAACAGTGAGAGAGGAGGGAGCAGATAAAACAGTGTGAGAGGAGGGAGCAGATAAAACAGCATGAGAGAAGAGAGCAGATAAAACAGCGCGAGAGGAGGGAGCAGATAAAACAGGGCGGGAGGAGGGAGCAGATAAAACAGTGTGAGAGGAGGGAGCAGATAAAACAGCGCAAAAGAAGAGAGCAGATAAAACAGTGGGAGCGGAGGGAGCAGATAAACAGCGCGAGAAAGGAGGGTGCAGATAAAACAGCGCGAGAGGAGAGAGCAGATAAAACAGCGCGAGAGGAGAGAGAAGAAAAAACAGCACTAGAGGAGAGAGCAGATAAAACAGCGCGAGAGGAGGGAGCAGATAAAACAGCGCGAGAGGAGGGAGCAGATAAAGCAGCGCGAGAGGAGGGAGCAGATAAAACAGCGCGAGAGGAGAGAGCAGATAAAACAGCGCGAGAGGAGAGAGCAGATAAAACAGCGCGAGAGGAGAGAGCAGATAAAACAGCGCGAGAGGAGGTAGCAAATAAAACAGCGGGAGAGGAGAGAGCAGATAAAACAGCGCGAGAGGAGGGAGAAGATAAAACAGCGCGAGAGGAGAGAGCAGACAAAAAAGCGAGAGAGGCGGGAGCAGATAAAACAGCGCGAGAGGAGGGAGCAGATAAAACAACGCGAGAGAAGAGAGCAGATAAAACAGTGCGACCGGAGGGAGCAGATAAACAGCGCGAGAAAGCAGGGAGCAGATAAAACAGCGCGAGAGGAGAGAGCAGATAAAACAGCGCAAGAGGAGAGAGCAGATAAAACAGCGTGAGAGGAGATAGCAGATAAAACAGCGCGAGAGGAGGGAGCAGATAAAAAAGAGCGAGAGGAGGGAGCAGATAAAAAGGAGCGAGAGGAGGGAACATATGAAACAGCGGGAGAGGAGAGAGCAGATAAAACAGCGCGAGTGGAGGGAGCAGATAAAACAGCGCGAGACGAGGGAGCAGATAAAACAGTGTGAGAGGAGGGAGCAGATAAAACAGCACGAGAGGAGAGAGCAGATAAAACAGCGCGAGAGGAGGGAGCTGATAAAACAGCTGGAGAGAAGAGAGCAGATAAAACAGCGCGAGAGGAGAGAGCAGATAAAACAGCGGGAGAGGAGGGAGCAGATAAAACAGCGCGAGAGGAGAGAGCAGATTAAACAGTGTGAAACGATGGTGCAGATAAAACAGCGCGCGAGAAGAGAGCAGATAATACATTGCGAGAGGAGGGAGCAGATAAAACAGCGCGAGGGGAGAGAGCAGGTAAAAAAGTGAGAGAGGAGGGAGCAGATAAAACAGTGTGAGAGGAGGGAGCTGATAAAACAGCTTGAGAGAAGAGAGCAGATAAAACAGCGCGAGAGGAGGGAGCAGATAAAACAGCACGAGTGGAGGGAGCAGATAAAACTGTGCGAGAGGAGGGAGCACATAAAACAGCACGAGAGGAGAGAGCAGATAAAACAGCGCGAGACGAGAGAGCAGATAAAACAGAGCGAGAGGAGGGAGCAGATAAAACAGCGCGAGGCGAGAGAGCAGATAAAACAGCACAAGAGGAGGGAGCAGAAAGAACAGTGCGAGTGGAGAGAGCAGATAAAACAGTGTGAGAGGAGGGAGCAGATAAAACAGCGCGAGAGGAGAGAGCAGATAAAACAGCGGGAGAGGAGGGACCAGATAGAACAGCGCGAGAGGCGGGAACAGATAAAACAGCGCGAGAGGAGAGAGCAGTTAAAGCAGTGCGAGAGCAGCGAGCAGATAAAACAGCGCGAGAGGAGAAAGCAGATAAAACAGCTTGAGAGGAGAGAGCAGATAAAACAGAACGACAGGAGGGAGCAGATAAAACAGCACGAAAGGAGAGTGCAGATAAAACAGATGGAGAGGAGAGAGCAGATAAAACAGCGCGAGAGAAGTGGAGCAGATATAACAGCGCGAGAGGAGAGAGCAGATAAAACAGCTCGAGAGGAGGGAGCAGATAAAACAGTGTGAGAGGAGAGAGCAGATAAAACAGCGCGAGAGGAGAGAACAGATAATACAGCGCGAGAGGAGGGAGCAGATAAAACAACGCGAGAGGAGAAAGCAGATAAAACAGCGCGAGAGGAGGGAGCAGATAAAACAGCGCGAGAGGAGGGAGCAGATAAAACAGCTGGAGAGAAGAGACCAGATAAAACAGCGGGAGAGGAGATAGCAGATAAAACAGCAAAAGAGGAGAGGGCAGATAAAACAGCACGAGAGGAGAGTGCAGATAAAACAGCTGGAGAGAAGAGAGCAGATAAAACAGCGGGAGAGGAGAGAGCAGATTATACAGCGCGAGAGGAGGGCGCAGATAAAACAGCGCGAGAGGAGGGAGCAGATGAAACAGCGCGAGAGGAGGGTGCAGATAAAATATCACGAGAGGAGAGAGCAGATAAAACAGCGCGACAGGAGGGAGCAGATAAAACAGCGCGAGAGGAGAGAGCAGATAAAACAGTGTGAGAGGCGGGAGCACATAAAACAGCGCGAGAGGAGAGAGCAGATAAAACAGCGCGAGAGGAGGGAGCAGATAAAACAGCGCGAGAGGAGAGAGCAGATAAAACAGTGTGAGAGGAGGGAGCAGAAAGAACAGTGCGAGAGGAGAGAGCAGATACGACAGTTTGAGAGTAGGGAGCAGATAAAGCAGCGCGAGAGGAGAGTGCAGATAAAACAGCGTGAGAGGAGAGAGCAGATAAAACAGTGCGAGAGGAGGGAGCAGATAAAACAGGGCGAGAGGAGAGAGCAGATAAAACAGCGCGATTGGAGGGAGCAGATAAAGCAGCGTGAGAGGAGAGAGCAGATAAAAAAGCGCGAGAGGAGGGAGCAGATAAAAGTGCCCGAGAGGAGGGAGCAGATAAAACAGCGCGAGACGAGAGAGCAGATAAAACAGAGCTAAAGGAGGGAGCAGATAAAACAGCGCGAGGCGAGAGAGCAGATAAAACAGCACGAGAGGAGGGAGCAGAAAGAACAGTGCGAGAGGAGAGAGCAGATAAAACAGTGTGAGAGGAGGGAGCAGATAAAACAGCGCGAGAGGAGAAAAGCAGATAAAACAGCGGGAGAGGAGGGACCAGATTGAACAGCGCGAGAGGCGGGAACAGATAAAACAGCGCGAGAGGAGAGAGCAGTTAAAGCAGTGCGAGAGCAGGGAGCAGATGAAACAGCGCGAGACGAGAAAGCAGATAAAACACCGTGAGAGGAGAGAGCAGATAAAACAGAACGACAGGAGGGTGCAGATAAAACAGCGTGACAGGAGAGTGCAGATAAAACAGATGGAGAGGAGAGAGCAGATAAAACAGCGCGAGAGGACGGAGAAGATAAAACAGCGCGAGAGAAGTGGAGCAGATATAACAGCGCGAGAGGAGATAAAACAGCTCGAGAGGAGGGAGCAGATAAAACAGTGTGAGAGGAGAGAGCAGATAAAACAGCGTGAGAGGAGAGAACAGATAATACAGCGCGAGAGGAGGGAGCAGATAAAACAGCGCGAGAGGAGAGAGCAGAGAAAACAGCGCGAGAGGAGAGAGCAGATAAAACAGCGGGAGAGGAGGGAGCAGATAAAACAGCGCGAGAGGAGAGAGCAGATTAAACAGTGTGAAACGATGGTGCAGATAAAACAGCGCGAGAGAAGAGAGCAGAAAATACAGTGCAAGAGGCGGGAGCAGATAAAAGAGCACGAGAGGAGAGAGCAGGTAAAACAGTGAGAGAGGAGGGAGCAGATAAAACAGTGTGAGAGGAGGGAGCAGATAAAACAGCATGAGAGAAGAGAGCAGATAAAACAGCGCGAGAGGAGGGAGCAGATAAAACAGGGCGGGAGGAGGGAGCAGATAAAACAGTGTGAGAGGAGGGAGCAGATAAAACAGCGCAAAAGAAGAGAGCAGATAAAACAGTGGGAGCGGAGGGAGCAGATAAACAGCGCGAGAAAGGAGGGTGCAGATAAAACAGCGCGAGAGGAGAGAGCAGATAAAACAGCGCGAGAGGAGAGAGAAGAAAAAACAGCACTAGAGGAGAGAGCAGATAAAACAGCGCGAGAGGAGGGAGCAGATAAAACAGCGCGAGAGGAGAGAGCAGATAAAACAGCGCGAGAGGAGAGAGCAGATAAAACAGCGCGAGAGGAGAGAGCAGATAAAACAGCGCGAGAGAAGGTAGCAAATAAAACAGCGGGAGAGGAGAGAGCAGATAAAACAGCGCGAGAGGAGGGAGAAGATAAAACAGCGCGAGAGGAGAGAGCAGACAAAAAAGCGAGAGAGGCGGGAGCAGATAAAACAGCGCGAGAGGAGGGAGCAGATAAAACAACGCGAGAGGAGAGAGCAGATAAAACAGCGGGAGAGGAGAGAGCAGATAAAACAGCGCGAGAGGAGGGAGCGGATAAAACACCGCGAGAGGAGAGAGCAGATGAAACAGCACCAGATGAGGGAGCAGATAAAATATCGGGAGAGGAGAGAGCAGATAAAACAGCGCGAGAAGAGAGTGCAGATAAAACAGCGCGAGAGGAGAGAGCAGTTAAAACAGCACGAGAGGAGGGAGCAGATAAAACGGTGTGAGGGGAGAGAGCAGATAAAACAGCGCGAGAGGAGAGAACAGATAAAACAGCGCGAGAGGAGGGAGCAGATAAAACAGCGGGAGAGGAGAGAGCAGAGAAAACAGCGGGAGAGGAGGGAGCAGATAAAACAGCGCGAGAGGAGAGAGCAGATAAAACAGCGGGAGAGGATGGAGCAAATAAAACATCGTGAGAGGAGAGAGCAGATAAAACAGCGCGAGAGGATGGAGCAGATAAAACAGCGCGAGAGGAGAGAGCAGATAAAACAGTGGGAGAGGAGGGAGCGAATAAAACAGCGCGAGAGGAGAGAGCAGATAAAAGAGCATGAGAGGGGGTAGCAGATAAAACAGCGTGAGAGGAGAAAGCAGATAAAACAGCGCGAGAGGAGGGAGCAGATAAAACAGAGCGAGAGGAGGGAGCAGATAAAACAGCTGGAGAGAAGAGACCAGATAAAACAGCTGGAGAGAAGAGAGCAGATAAAACAGCGCGAGAGGAGAGAGCAGATAAAACAGCAGGGGAGGACGGAGCAGATAAAACAGCGCGAGAGGAGACAGCAGAAAAAACAGTGTGAAAGGAGGGAGCAGATAAAACAGTGTGAGAGGAGGGAGCTGATAAAACAGCGTGAGAGAAGAGAGCAGATAAAACAGCGCGAGAGGAGGGAGCAGATAAAACAGCACGAGTGGAGGGAGCAGATAAAACTGTGTGAGAGGAGGGAGCACATAAAACAGCACGAGAGGAGAGAGCAGATAAAGCAGCGCGAGAGGAGAGATCAGATAAAACAGCGCGAGAGGAGAAATCAGATAAAACAGCGCGAGAGGAAGGAGCAGATAAAACAGCGCGGAGGAGGGAGCAGATAAAACAGTGTGAGAGGAGGGAGCAGATAAAACAGCGCGAGATAAGAGAGCAGATAAAACAGTGCGACCGGAGGGAGCAGATAAACAGCACGAGAAAGGAGGGAGCAGATAAAACAGCGCGAGAGGAGAGAGCAGATAAAACAGCGCGAGAGGAGAGAGCAGAAAATACAGCACTAGAGGAGAGAGCAGATAAAACAGCGCGAGAGGAGAGGGCAGATAAAACAGTGCGAGAGGAGAGTGCAGATAAAACAGCTGGAGAGAAGAGAGCAGATAAAACAGCGCGAGAGGAGGGAGCAGATAAAACAGCGCGAGAGCAGAGAGCAGATAAAACAGCGTGAGAGGAGATAGCAGATAAAACAGCGCGAGAGGAGGGAGCAGATAAAAAAGAGCGAGAGGAGGGAGCAGATAAAAAGGAGCGAGAGGAGGGAACATATGAAACAGCGGGAGAGGAGAGAGCAGATAAAACAGCGCGAGTGGAGGGAGCAGATAAAACAGCGCGAGACGAGGGAGCAGATAAAACAGTGTGAGAGGAAGGGAGCAGATAAAACAGCGCGAGAGGAGAGAGCAGATAAAACAGCGCGAGAGGAGGGAGCTGATAAAACAGCTGGAGAGAAGAGAGCAGATAAAACAGCGCGAGAGGAGAGAGCAGATAAAACAGCGGGAGAGGAGGGAGCAGATAAAACAGCGCGAGAGGAGAGAGCAGATTAAACAGTGTGAAACGATGGTGCAGATAAAACAGCGCGCGAGAAGAGAGCAGATAATACATTGCGAGAGGAGGGAGCAGATAAAACAGCGCGAGGGGAGAGAGCAGGTAAAAAAGTGAGAGAGGAGGGAGCTGATAAAACAGTGTGAGAGGAGGGAGCTGATAAAACAGCGTGAGAGAAGAGAGCAGATAAAACAGCGCGAGAGGAGGGAGCAGATAAAACAGCACGAGTGGAGGGAGCAGATAAAACTGTGCGAGAGGAGGGACCACATAAAACAGCACGAGAGGAGAGAGCAGATAAAGCAGCGCGAGAGGAGAGATCAGATAAAACAGCGCGAGAGGAGAAATCAGATAAAACAGCGCGAGAGGAGAGAGCAGACAAAACAGCGAGAGAGGAGGGAGCAGATAAAACAGCGCGAGAGGAGGGTGCAGATAAAACAGCGCGAGAGGAGAGAGCAGACAAAACAGCGAGAGAGGAGGGAGCAGATAAAACAGCGCGAGAGGAGGGAGCAGATAAAACAGCGTGAGAGGAGAGAGCAGATAAAACAGTGGGAGAGGTGGGAGCACATAAAACAGCGAGAGAGGAGAGAGCAGATAAAACAGCGCGAGAGGAGGGAGCAGATAAAACAGCGCGAGAGGAGAGAGCAGATAAAACAGTGTGAGAGGAGGGAGCAGAAAGAACAGTGCGAGAGGAGAGAGCAGATACGACAGTTTGAGAGTAGGGAGCAGATAAAGCAGCGCGAGAGGAGGGAGCAGATAAAACAGCGTGAGAGGACAGAGCAGATAAAACAGTGCGGGAGGAGGGAGCAGATAAAACAGGGCGAGAGGAGAGAGCAGATAAAACAGCGCGAGTGGAGGGAGCAGATAAAGCAGCGTGAGAGGAGAGAGCAGATAAAAAAGTGCGAGAGGAGGGAGCAGATAAAAGAGCCCGAGAGGAGGGAGCAGATAAAACAGCGCGAGACGAGAGAGCAGATAAAACAGAGCGAGAGGAGGGAGCAGATAAAACAGCGCGAGGCGAGAGAGCAGATAAAACAGCACGAGAGGAGGGAGCAGAAAGAACAGTGCAAGAGGAGAGAGCAGATAAAACAGTGTGACAGGAGGGAGCAGATAAAACAGCGCGAGAGGAGAGAGCAGATAAAACAGCGGGAGAGGAGGGACCAGATAGAACAGCGCGAGAGGCGGGAACAGATAAAACAGCGCGAGAGGAGAGAGCAGTTAAAGCAGTGCGAGAGCAGGGAGCAGATAAAACAGCGCGAGAGCAGAAAGCAGATAAAACAGCGTGAGAGGAGAGAGCAGATAAAACAGAACGACAGGAGGGAGCAGATAAAACAGCGCGACAGGAGAGTGCAGATAAAACAGATGGAGAGGAGAGAGCAGATAAAACAGCGCGAGAGGACGGAGAAGATAAAACAGCGCGAGAGAAGTGGAGCAGATATAACAGCGCGAGAGGAGAGAGCAGATAAAACAGCGCGAGAGGAGGGAGCAGATAAAACAGCGCGAGAGGAGGGAGCAGATAAAACAGCTGGTGAGAAGAGACCAGATAAAACAGCGGGAGAGGAGATAGCAGATAAAACAGCAATAGAGGAGAGGGCAGATAAAACAGCGCGAGAGGAGAGTGCAGATAAAACAGCTGGAGAGAAGAGAGCAGATAAAACAGCGGGAGAGGAGAGAGCAGATAAAACAGTGCGAGAGGAGGGCGCAAATAAAACAGCGCGAGAGGAGGGAGCAGATGAAAGAGCGCGAGAGGAGGGTGCAGATAAAATATCGCGAGAGGAGAGAGCAGTTAAAACAGCGCGAGAGGAGAGAGCAGATAAAACAGCGCGAGAGGAGAGTGCAGATAAAACAGCTGGAGAGAAGAGAGCAGATAAAACAGCGCGAGAGGAGATAGCAGATATAACAGCGCGAGAGGAGAGAGCAGATAAAAAAGAGCGAGAGGAGGGAGCAGATAAAAAAGAGCGAGAGGAGGGAGCATATGAAACAGCGCGAGAGGAGAGGGCAGATAAAACAGCGCAAGTGGAGAGTGCAGATAAAACAGCGCGAGAGGAGAGAGCAGATAAAACAGCGCGAGAGGAGGGAGCAGATAAAACAGCGCGAGAGGAGAGAGCAGATAAAAAAGAGCGAGAGGAGGGAGCAGATAAAAAAGAGCGAGAGGAGGGAGCATATGAAACAGCGGGAGAGGAGAGAGCAGATAAAACAGCGCGAGTGGAGGGAGCAGATAAAACAGCGCGAGACGAGGGAGCAGATAAAACAGTGTGAGAGGAGGGAGCAGATAAAACAGCGCGAGAGGAGAGAGCAGATAAAACAGCGCGAGAGGAGGGAGCAGATAAAACAGCTGGAGAGAAGAGAGCAGATAAAACAGCGCGAGAGGAGAGAGCAGATAAAACAGCGGGAGAAGAGGGAGCAGATAAAACAGCGCGAGAGGAGAGAGCAGATTACACAGTGTGAAACGATGGTGCAGATAAAACAGCGCGAGAGAAGAGAGCAGATAATACAGTGCGAGAGGAGGGAGCAGATAAAACAGCGCGAGAGGAGAGAGCAGGTAAAACAGTGAGAGAGGAGGGAGCAGATAAAACAGTGTGAGAGGAGGGAGCAGATAAAACAGCATGAGAGAAGAGAGCAGATAAAACAGCGCGAGAGGAGGGAGCAGATAAAACAGCGCGGGAGGAGGGAGCAGATAAAACAGTGTGAGAGGAGGGAGCAGATAAAACAGCGCAAAAGAAGAGAGCAGATAAAACAGTGGGAGCGGAGGGAGCAGATAAACAGCGCGAGAAAGGAGGGTGCAGATAAAACAGCGCGAGAGGAGAGAGCAGATAAAACAGCGCGAGAGGAGAGAGAAGAAAAAACAGCACTTGAGGAGAGAGCAGATAAAACAGCGCGAGAGGAGGGAGCAGATAAAACAGCGCGAGAGGAGGGAGCAGATAAAACAGCGCGAGAGGAGAGAGCAGATAAAACAGCGCGAGAGGAGGGAGCAGATAAAACAGCGCGAGAGGAGAGAGCAGATAAAACAGCGCGAGAGGAGGTAGCAAATAAAACAGCGGGAGAGGAGAGAGCAGATAAAACAGCGCGAGAGGAGAGAGCAGAAAAAACAGCGGGAGAGGAGAGAGCAGATAAAACAGCGTGACAGGAGAGAGCAGATAAAACAGCGCGAGAGGAGGGAGCAGATAAAACAGCGCGAGAGGAGGGAGCAGATAAAATAGCGCGAGAGGAGGGAGAAGATAAAACAGCGCGAGAGGAGAGAGCAGATAAAACAGCGCGAGAGGAGAAATGAGGTAAAACAGCGCGAGAGGAGAGATCAGATCAAACAGCGCGAGAGGAGAGAGCAGACAAAAAAGCGAGAGAGGAGGGAGCTGATAAAACAGCGTGAGAGGATGGAGCAGATAAAACAACGCGAGAGGAGAGAGCAGATAAAACAGCGGGAGAGGAGAGAGCAGATAAAACAGCGCGAGAGGAGGGAGCGGATAAAACACCGCGAGATGAGAGAGCAGATAAAACAGCACCAGAGGAGGGAGTAGATAAAACAGCGGGAGAGGAGAGAGCAGATAAAACAGCGTGAGAGGAGGGAGCAGATAAAACAGCGCGAGAGGAGGGAGCAGATAAAATATCGGGAAAGGAGAGAGCAGATAAAACAGCGCGAGAGGAGAGAGCAGATAAAACAGCGCGAGAGGAGAGAGCAGTTAAAACAGCACGAGAGGAGGGAGCAGATAAAACAGTGTGAGGGGAGAGAGCAGATAAAACAGCGCGAGAGGAGAGAACAGATAAAACAGCACGAGAGGAGGGAGCAGATAAAACAGCAGGAGAGGAGAGAGCAGAGAAAACA
Organism: Cetorhinus maximus; assembly: GCF_964194155.1. NCBI lineage: Eukaryota > Metazoa > Chordata > Chondrichthyes > Lamniformes > Cetorhinidae > Cetorhinus > Cetorhinus maximus. Next base: position 74,512 of record NW_027596886.1, read on the forward strand.
GCTGGAGAGGAGAGAGCAGATAAAACAGTGCGAGAGGAGAGAGCAGATAAAACAGCGGGAGAGGATGGAGCAGATAAAACATCGCGAGAGGAGAGAGCAGATAAAACAGCGCGAGAGGATGGAGCAGATAAACCAGCGCAAGAGGAGAGAGCAGATAAAACAGCGGGAGAGGAGGGAGCGGATAATACAGCGCGAGAGGAGAGAGCAGATAAAAGAGCATGAGAGGGGGTAGCAGATAAAACAGCGCGAGAGGAGGGAGCAGATAAGGCAGCGCGAAGGAGGGAGCAGACAAAAAAGCGTGAGAGGAGGGAGCAGATAAAACAACGTGAGAGGTGGGAGCAGATAAAACAGTGGGAGAGGAGAGAGAAGATAAAACAGCGCGAGAGGAGGGAGCAGATAAAACAGCGCGAGAGGAGCGAGCAGATAATACAGCGCGAGAGGGGGTAGCAGATAAAACAGCCTGAGAGGAGAAAGCAGATAAAACAGCGCGAGAGGAGGGAGCAGATAAAAGAGCATGAGAGGGGGTAGCAGATAAAACAGCGCGAGAGGAGAGAGCAGAAAAAACAGCACTAGAGGAGAGAGCAGATAAAACAGCGCGAGAGGAGGGAGCATAGAAAGCAGCGTGAGAGGAGGGAGCAGATAAAACAGCGTGAGAGGAGAGAACAGATTAAACAGCGTGAGAGGAGGGAGCAGATAAAACAGCGCGAGAGGAGAGAGCAGATAAAACACCGCGAGAGGAGGTAGCAGATAAATCAGCGGGAGAGGAGAGAGCAGATAAAACAGCGCGAGAGGCGAGAGCAGATAAAACAGCAGGAGAGGAGAGAGCAGAAAAAACAGCGCGAGAGGAGAGAGCAGATAAAACAGTGCTAGAGGGGGGAGTAGATAAAACAGCGCGAGAGGAGAGAGCAGTAAAACAGCGCGTGAGGAGGGAGAAGGTAAAACAGCGCGAGAGGTGAGAGCAGATAAAACAGCGCGAGAGGAGAGAGCAGATGAAACAGAGCAAGAGGAGGGTGCATATGAAACAGCGCGAGAGGAGAGAGCAGATAAAACAGAGCGAGAGGAGAGAGCAGCTAAAAGAGCGCGAGACTTGGGAGCAGATAAAACAGCGCGAGAGGAGGGAGCAGATAAAACAGCACTAGAGGAGAGAGCAGATAAAACAGCGCGAGAGGAGGGAGCAGATAAAAGAGCATGAAAGGGGGTAGCAGATAAAACAGCGCGAGAGGAGGGAGCAGATAAGACAGCGCGAGAGGAGGGAGCAGATAAAAAAGCGTGAGAGAAGAGAGCAGATAAAACAGCGCGAGAGGAAGGAGCAGATAAAACAGTGCGGGAGGAGGGAGCAGATAAAACAGTGTGAGAGGAGGGAGCTGATAAAACAGCGCGAGAGAAGAGAGCAGATAAAACAGTGCGACCGGAGGGAGCAGATAAACAGCGCGAGAAAGGAGGGAGCAGATAAAACAGCGCGAGAGGAGAGAGCTGATAAAACAGCGCGAGAGGAGAGAGCAGAAAAAACAGCACTAGAGGAGAGAGCAGATAAAACAGCGCGAGAGGAGGGAGCATAGAAAGCAGCGTGAGAGGAGGGAGCAGATAAAACAGCGCGAGAGGAGAGAACAGATTAAACAGCGTGAGAGGAGGGAGCAGATAAAACAGCGCGAGAGGAGAGAGCAGATAAAACACCGCGAGAGGAGGTAGCAGATAAATCAGCGGGAGAGGAGAGAGCAGATAAAACAGCGCGAGAGGCGAGAGCAGATAAAACAGCAGGAGAGGAGAGAGCAGATAAAACAGCGCGAGAGGAGAGAGCAGATAAAACAGTGCTAGAGGGGGGAGTAGATAAAACAGCGCGAGAGGAGAGAGCAGTAAAACAGCGCGTGAGGAGGGAGAAGGTAAAACAGCGCGAGAGGTGAGAGCAGATAAAACAGCGCGAGAGGAGAGAGCAGATGAAACAGAGCAAGAGGAGGGTGCATATGAAACAGCGCGAGAGGAGAGAGCAGATAAAACAGAGCGAGAGGAGAGAGCAGCTAAAAGAGCGCGAGACTTGGGAGCAGATAAAACAGCGCGAGAGGAGGGAGCAGATAAAACAGCGCGAGAGGAGGGAGCAGATAAAACAGCGTGAGAGGTGGGAGCAAATAAAACAGCGCGAGAGGAGGGAGCAGATAAAACAGCGCGAGGCGAGAGAGCAGAAAGAACAGCGCGAGAGGAGGGAGCAGATAAAACAGCGCGAGAGGAGAAAGCAGATAAAACAGCGCGAGAGGAGGGAGCATATAAAACAGCGCGAGAGGAGGGAGCAGATAAAACAGCTAGAGAGAAGAGACCAGATAAAACAGCGGGAGAGGAGATAGCAGATAAAACAGCACGAGAGGAGAGGGCAGATAAAACAACGCGAGAGGAGAGTGCAGATAAAACAGCTGGAGAGAAGAGAGCAGATAAAACAGCGGGAGAGGAGAGAGCAGATAAAACAGCGCGAGAGGAGGGAGCAGATAAAACAGTGCGAGAGGAGAGAGCAGATAAAACAGCACGAGAGGAGAGAGCAGATAAAACAGCGCGAGAGGAGGGAGCAGATAAAAAAGAGGGAGAGGAGGGAGCAGATGAAAATGAGCGAGAGGTGGGAGCATATGAAACAGCGCGAGAGGAGAGAGCAGATAAAACTGAGCGAGAGGAGGGAGCAGATAAAACAGCACGAGAGGTGGGAGCAGATAAAACAGCGCGAGAGGAGGGAGCAGATAATACAGCGGGAGAGGAGCGAGCAGATAAAACAGCTGGAGAGAAGAGACCAGGTAAAACAGCGGGAGAGGAGATAGCAGATAAAACAGCGCGAGAGGAGAGAGCAGTTAAAACAGCAAGAGAGGAGGGAGCAGATAAAACAGTGTGAGGGGAGAGAGCAGATAAAACAGCGCGAGAGGAGAGAACAGATAAAACAGCGTGAGAGGAGGGAGCAGATAAAACAGCGGGAGAGGAGAGAGCAGAGAAAACAGGGGGAGAGGAGGGAGCAGATAAAACAGCGCGAGAGGAGAGAGCAGATAAAACAGCGTGAGAGGATGGAGCAGATAAAACATCGCGAGAGGAGAGAGCAGATAAAACAGCGCGAGAGGATGGAGCAGATAAAACAGCGCGACAGGAGGGTGCAGATAAATTAGCGCGAGAGGAGAGAGCAGATAAAACAACGCGAGAGGAGAGAGCAGATAAAGCAGAGCGAGAGTAGGGAGCAGATGAAACAGCGCCAGAGGAGAGAGCATATAAAACAGAGCGAGAGGAGCGATCAGATAAAACAGAGCGAGAGGTGGGAGCAGATAAAACAGCGCGAGATGAGGGAGCAGATAAAACAGCGGGAGAGGAGAGAGCAGATAAAACAGCACGAGAGGAGAGAGCAGATAAAACAGGGCGATAGGAGAGCTCAGATAAAACAGTGCGAGAGGAGGGAGCAGATAAAACAGTGCGAGAGGAGGGAGCAGATAAAACAGCGGGAGAGGAGAGAGCAGATAAAACAGCATGAGAGGAGGGATCGGATAAAACAGCGCGAGAGGAGAGAGCAGATAAAACAGCGGCAGCGCAGGGAGCAGATAAAACAGCGGGAGAGGTGGGAGCAGATAATACAGCGCGAGAGGAATGAGAAGATTAAACAGCGCGAGAGGAGAGAGCAGTTAAAACAGTGGGAGAAGAGGGAGCAGATAAAACAGTGCGAGAGGATGGATAAGATAAACAGCGGGAGAGGAGAGAGCAGATAAACAGCGTGAGAGGAGGAATCGGATAAAACAGCGCGAGAGGAGAGAGCAGATAAAACAGCGCGAGAGGAGAGAACAGATAAGCAGCGCGAGAGGAGGGAGCAGATAAAACAGCGGGAGAGGAGAGAGCAGAGAAAACAGCGGGAGAGGAGGGAGCAGATAAAAGAGCGCGAGAGGAGAGAGCAGATAAAACAGCGGGAGAGGAGGGAGCAGATAAAACATCGCGAGAGGAGAGAGCAGATAAAACAGCGCGAGAGGATGGAGCAGATAAAACAGCGCGAGAGTAGAGAGCATATAAAAGAGCGCGAGAGGAGGGAGCAGATAAAACAGCGCGAGAGGAGGGAACAGTTAAAGCAGCGCGAGAGGAGGGAGCGGATAAAACAGCGCGAGAGGAGAGAGCAGATGAAACAGCGCCAGAGGAGGGAGCTGATAAAACAGCGGGAGAGGAGAGAGCAGATAAAACACCGTGAGAGGAGGGAGCAGATAAAACAGCGCGAGAGGAGAGAGCAGATAAAACAGCGCGAGAGGAGAGAGCAGATAAAACAGTGCGAGAGGAGGGCGCAGATTAAACAGCGCGAGAGGAGGGAGCAGATAAAACAGCGGGAGAGGAGAGAGCAGATAAAACAGCGCGAGAGGAGCGAACAGATTAAACAGCACGAGAGGAGGGATTAGATAAAACAGCACGAGAGGAGAGAGCAGATAAAACAGCGCGAGAGGAGGTAGCAGATAAAACAGCGCGAGAGGAGGGAGAAGATAAAACAGTGCAAGAGGAGAGAGCAGATAAAACATTGTGAGAGGAGGGAGCAGATAAAACAGCGCGAGAGTAGGGAGTAGTTATACAGTGTGAGAGGAGAGAGCAGATAAAACAGCGCGAGAGGAGGGAGCAGATAAAACAGCGCGAGAGGAGGGAGTAGATAGAACAGCGCGAGAGGAGAGAGCAGATAAGCGAGAGCGAGAGGGGAGAGCAGATAAAACAGCGGGAGAGGTGGGAGCAGATAAAACAGCGCGAGAGGAGGGAGCAGATAAAACAACGCGAGAGGAGGGAGCAGATAAATCAGCGTGAGAGGAGGCAGCAGATAAAACAGCGCGAGAGGAGGGAGCAGAGAAAACAGCGCGAGAGGAGAGAGCAGATAAAACAGCGCGAGGGGAGAGAGCAGATAAAACAGCGCGAGAGGAGGGAGCAGATAAAACAGCGCGAGGGGAGAGAGCAGATAAAACAGCGTGAGGGGAGAGTGCAGATAAAACAGCGCGAGAGGAGGGTGCAGATAAAACAGCGCGAGTGGAGAGAGCAGATAAAACAGCGCGAGGGGAGGGAGCAGACAAAACAGCGTGAGAGGAGAGAGCAGATAAAACAGCGCGAGAGGAGGGAGCAGATAAAACAGCGTGAGAGGAGAGAGCAGAAAAAACAGCACTAGAGGAGAGAGCAGATAAAACAGTGCGAGAGGAGGGAGCAGATAAAACAGCGCGAGAGGAGGGAGCAGATAAAACTGCGCGAGAGGAGAGAGCAGATTAAACAGCGTGAGAGGAGGGAGCAGATAAAACAGCGCGAGAGGAGAGAGCAGATAATACACCGCGAGAGGAGGTAGCAGATAAAACAGCGGGAGAGGAGAGAGCAGATAAAACAGCGGGAGAGGAGAGAGCAGATAAAACAGGCGCGAGAGGAGAGAGCAGATAAAACAGCGCGAGAGGTGGGAGTAGATAAAACAGCGCGATAGGAGAGAGCAGTAAAACAGCGCGAGAGGAGGGAGAAGATAAAACAGCGCGAGAGGAGAGAGCAGATAAAGCAGCGCGAGAGGAGAGAGCAGATGAAACAGAGCGAGAGGATGGAGCATATGAAACAGCGCGAGAGGAGAGAGCAGATAAAACAGAGCGAGAGGAGAGAGCAGATCAAACAGCGCGAGAGGAGAGAGCAGACAAAAAAGCGAGAGAGGAGGGAGCTGATAAAACAGCGTGAGAGGAGGGAGCAGATAAAACAACGCGAGAGGAGAGAGCAGATAAAACAGCGGGAGAGGAGAGAGCAGATAAAACAGCGCGAGAGGAGGGAGCGGATAAAACACCGCGAGATGAGAGAGCAGATAAAACAGCACCAGAGGAGGGAGTAGATAAAACAGCGGGAGAGGAGAAAGCAGATAAAACAGCGTGAGAGGAGGGAGCAGATAAAACAGCGCGAGAGGAGGGAGCAGATAAAATATCGGGAAAGGAGAGAGCAGATAAAACAGCGCGAGAGGAGAGAGCAGATAAAACAGCGCGAGAGGAGAGAGCAGTTAAAACAGCACGAGAGGAGGGAGCAGATAAAACAGTGTGAGGGGAGAGAGCAGATAAAACAGCGCGAGAGGAGAGAACAGATAAAACAGCACGAGAGGAGGGAGCAGATAAAACAGCAGGAGAGGAGAGAGCAGAGAAAACAGCGGGAGAGGAGAGAGCAGATAAAACAGTGCGAGAGGAGAGAGCAGATAAAACAGCGGGAGAGGATGGAGCAGATAAAACATCGCGAGAGGAGAGAGCAGATAAAACAGCGCGAGAGGATGGAGCAGATAAACCAGCGCAAGAGGAGAGAGCAGATAAAACAGCAGGAGAGGAGGGAGCGGATAATACAGCGCGAGAGGAGAGAGCAGATAAAAGAGCATGAGAGGGGGTAGCAGATAAAACAGCGCGAGAGGAGGGAGCAGATAAGGCAGCGCGAAGGAGGGAGCAGATAAAAAAGCGTGAGAGGAGGGAGCAGATAAAACAACGTGAGAGGTGGGAGCAGATAAAACAGTGGGAGAGGAGAGAGTAGATAAAACAGCGCGAGAGGAGGGAGCAGATAAAACAGCGCGAGAGGAGCGAGCAGATAATACAGCGCGAGAGGGGGTAGCAGATAAAACAGCCTGAGAGGAGAAAGCAGATAAAACAGCGCGAGAGGAGGGAGCAGATAAAAGAGCATGAAAGGGGGTAGCAGATAAAACAGCGCGAGAGGAGGGAGCAGATAAGACAGCGCGAGAGGAGGGAGCAGATAAAAAAGCGTGAGAGAAGAGAGCAGATAAAACAGCGCGAGAGGAAGGAGCAGATAAAACAGTGCGGGAGGAGGGAGCAGATAAAACAGTGTGAGAGGAGGGAGCTGATAAAACAGCGCGAGAGAAGAGAGCAGATAAAACAGTGCGACCGGAGGGAGCAGATAAACAGCGCGAGAAAGGAGGGAGCAGATAAAACAGCGCGAGAGGAGAGAGCAGATAAAACAGCGCGAGAGGAGAGAGCAGAAAAAACAGCACTAGAGGAGAGAGCAGATAAAACAGCGCGAGAGGAGGGAGCATAGAAAGCAGCGTGAGAGGAGGGAGCAGATAAAACAGCGCGAGAGGAGAGAACAGATTAAACAGCGTGAGAGGAGGGAGCAGATAAAACAGCGCGAGAGGAGAGAGCAGATAAAACACCGCGAGAGGAGGTAGCAGATAAATCAGCGGGAGAGGAGAGAGCAGATAAAACAGCGCGAGAGGCGAGAGCAGATAAAACAGCAGGAGAGGAGAGAGCAGATAAAACAGCGCGAGAGGAGAGAGCAGATAAAACAGTGCTAGAGGGGGGAGTAGATAAAACAGCGCGAGAGGAGAGAGCAGTAAAACAGCGCGTGAGGAGGGAGAAGGTAAAACAGCGCGAGAGGTGAGAGCAGATAAAACAGCGCGAGAGGAGAGAGCAGATGAAACAGAGCAAGAGGAGGGTGCATATGAAACAGCGCGAGAGGAGAGAGCAGATAAAACAGAGCGAGAGGAGAGAGCAGCTAAAAGAGCGCGAGACTTGGGAGCAGATAAAACAGCGCGAGAGGAGGGAGCAGATAAAACAGCGCGAGAGGAGGGAGCAGATAAAACAGCGTGAGAGGTGGGAGCAAATAAAACAGCGCGAGAGGAGGGAGCAGATAAAACAGCGCGAGGCGAGAGAGCAGAAAGAACAGCGCGAGAGGAGGGAGCAGATAAAACAGCGCGAGAGGAGAAAGCAGATAAAACAGCGCGAGAGGAGGGAGCATATAAAACAGCGCGAGAGGAGGGAGCAGATAAAACAGCTAGAGAGAAGAGACCAGATAAAACAGCGGGAGAGGAGATAGCAGATAAAACAGCACGAGAGGAGAGGGCAGATAAAACAACGCGAGAGGAGAGTGCAGATAAAACAGCTGGAGAGAAGAGAGCAGATAAAACAGCGGGAGAGGAGAGAGCAGATAAAACAGCGCGAGAGGAGGGAGCAGATAAAACAGTGCGAGAGGAGAGAGCAGATAAAACAGCACGAGAGGAGAGAGCAGATAAAACAGCGCGAGAGGAGGGAGCAGATAAAAAAGAGGGAGAGGAGGGAGCAGATGAAAATGAGCGAGAGGTGGGAGCATATGAAACAGCGCGAGAGGAGAGAGCAGATAAAACTGAGCGAGAGGAGGGAGCAGATAAAACAGCACGAGAGGTGGGAGCAGATAAAACAGCGCGAGAGGAGGGAGCAGATAATACAGCGGGAGAGGAGCGAGCAGATAAAACAGCTGGAGAGAAGAGACCAGGTAAAACAGCGGGAGAGGAGATAGCAGATAAAACAGCGCGAGAGGAGAGAGCAGTTAAAACAGCAAGAGAGGAGGGAGCAGATAAAACAGTGTGAGGGGAGAGAGCAGATAAAACAGCGCGAGAGGAGAGAACAGATAAAACAGCGTGAGAGGAGGGAGCAGATAAAACAGCGGGAGAGGAGAGAGCAGAGAAAACAGGGGGAGAGGAGGGAGCAGATAAAACAGCGCGAGAGGAGAGAGCAGATAAAACAGCGTGAGAGGATGGAGCAGATAAAACATCGCGAGAGGAGAGAGCAGATAAAACAGCGCGAGAGGATGGAGCAGATAAAACAGCGCGACAGGAGGGTGCAGATAAATTAGCGCGAGAGGAGAGAGCAGATAAAACAACGCGAGAGGAGAGAGCAGATAAAGCAGAGCGAGAGTAGGGAGCAGATGAAACAGCGCCAGAGGAGAGAGCATATAAAACAGAGCGAGAGGAGCGATCAGATAAAACAGAGCGAGAGGTGGGAGCAGATAAAACAGCGCGAGATGAGGGAGCAGATAAAACAGCGGGAGAGGAGAGAGCAGATAAAACAGCACGAGAGGAGAGAGCAGATAAAACAGGGCGATAGGAGAGCTCAGATAAAACAGTGCGAGAGGAGGGAGCAGATAAAACAGTGCGAGAGGAGGGAGCAGATAAAACAGCGGGAGAGGAGAGAGCAGATAAAACAGCATGAGAGGAGGGATCGGATAAAACAGCGCGAGAGGAGAGAGCAGATAAAACAGCGGCAGCGCAGGGAGCAGATAAAACAGCGGGAGAGGTGGGAGCAGATAATACAGCGCGAGAGGAATGAGAAGATTAAACAGCGCGAGAGGAGAGAGCAGTTAAAACAGTGGGAGAAGAGGGAGCAGATAAAACAGTGCGAGAGGATGGATAAGATAAACAGCGGGAGAGGAGAGAGCAGATAAACAGCGTGAGAGGAGGAATCGGATAAAACAGCGCGAGAGGAGAGAGCAGATAAAACAGCGCGAGAGGAGAGAACAGATAAGCAGCGCGAGAGGAGGGAGCAGATAAAACAGCGGGAGAGGAGAGAGCAGAGAAAACAGCGGGAGAGGAGGGAGCAGATAAAAGAGCGCGAGAGGAGAGAGCAGATAAAACAGCGGGAGAGGTGGGAGCAGATAAAACATCGCGAGAGGAGAGAGCAGATAAAACAGCGCGAGAGGATGGAGCAGATAAAACAGCGCGAGAGTAGAGAGCATATAAAAGAGCGCGAGAGGAGGGAGCAGATAAAACAGCGCGAGAGGAGGGAACAGTTAAAGCAGCGCGAGAGGAGGGAGCGGATAAAACAGCGCGAGAGGAGAGAGCAGATGAAACAGCGCCAGAGGAGGGAGCTGATAAAACAGCGGGAGAGGAGAGAGCAGATAAAACACCGTGAGAGGAGGGAGCAGATAAAACAGCGCGAGAGGAGAGAGCAGATAAAACAGCGCGAGAGGAGAGAGCAGATAAAACAGTGCGAGAGGAGGGCGCAGATTAAACAGCGCGAGAGGAGGGAGCAGATAAAACAGCGGGAGAGGAGAGAGCAGATAAAACAGCGCGAGAGGAGCGAACAGATTAAACAGCACGAGAGGAGGGATTAGACAAAACAGCACGAGAGGAGAGAGCAGATAAAACAGCGCGAGAGGAGGTAGCAGATAAAACAGCGCGAGAGGAGGGAGAAGATAAAACAGTGCAAGAGGAGAGAGCAGATAAAACAGTGTGAGAGGAGGGAGCAGATAAAACAGCGCGAGAGTAGGGAGTAGTTATACAGTGCGAGAGGAGTGAGCAGATAAAACAGCGCGAGAGGAGGGAGCAGATAAACAGCAGGAGAGGAGAGAGCAGATAAAACAGCGCGAGAGGAGGGAGCAGATAAAACAGCGTGAGAGGAGGGAGTAGATAGAACAGCGCGAGAGGAGAGAGCAGATAAGCGAGAGCGAGAGGGGAGAGCAGATAAAACAGCGGGAGAGGTGGGAGCAGATAAAACAGCGCGAGAGGAGGGAGCAGATAAAACAACGCGAGAGGAGGGAGCAGATAAATCAGCGTGAGAGGAGGCAGCAGATAAAACAGCGCGAGAGGAGGGAGCAGAGAAAACAGCGCGAGAGGAGAGAGCAGATAAAACAGCGCGAGGGGAGAGAGCAGATAAAACAGCGCGAGAGGAGGGAGCAGATAAAACAGCGCGAGGGGAGAGAGCAGATAAAACAGCGTGAGGGGAGAGTGCAGATAAAACAGCGCGAGAGGAGGGTGCAGATAAAACAGCGCGAGTGGAGAGAGCAGATAAAACAGCGCGAGGGGAGGGAGCAGACAAAACAGCGTGAGAGGAGAGAGCAGATAAAACAGCGCGAGAGGAGGGAGCAGATAAAATAGCGTGAGAGGAGAGAGCAGAAAAAACAGCACTAGAGGAGAGAGCAGATAAAACAGTGCGAGAGGAGGGAGCAGAAAAAACAGCGCGAGAGGAGGGAGCAGATAAAACTGCGCGAGAGGAGAGAGCAGATTAAACAGCGTGAGAGGAGGGAGCAGATAAAACAGCGCGAGAGGAGAGAGCAGATAATACACCGCGAGAGGAGGTAGCAGATAAAACAGCGGGAGAGGAGAGAGCAGATAAAACAGCGGGAGAGGAGAGAGCAGATAAAACAGGCGCGAGAGGAGAGAGCAGATAAAACAGCGCGAGAGGTGGGAGTAGATAAAACAGCGCGATAGGAGAGAGCAGTAAAACAGCGCGAGACGAGGGAGAAGATAAAACAGCGCGAGAGGAGAGAGCAGATAAAGCAGCGCGAGAGGAGAGAGCAGATGAAACAGAGCGAGAGGATGGAGCATATGAAACAGCGCGAGAGGAGAGAGCAGATAAAACAGAGCGAGAGGAGAGAGCAGATAAAAGAGCGCGAGAGTTGGGAGCAGATAAAACAGCGCGAGAGGAGGGAGCAGTTAAAACAGCGCGAGAGGAGGGAGCAGATAAAACAGCGCGAGAGGAGGGAGCAGATAAAACAGCGTGAGAGGTGGGAGCAGATAAAACAGCGCGAGAGGAGGGAGCAGATAAAAGAGCGCGAGGCGAGAGAGCAGATAAAACAGCGCGAGAGGAGATTGCAGATAAAACAGCTGGAGAGAAGAGAGCAGATAAACAGCAGGAGAGGAGAGAGCAGATAAAACAGCGCGAGAGGAGGGAGCAGATAAAACAGCACGAGAGGAGGGAGCAGATAAAACAGGACGAGAGGAGAAAGCAGATAAAACAGCGCGAGAGGAGGGAGCAGATAAAACAGCGCGAGAGGAGGGAGCAGATAAAACAGCGCGAGAGGAGGGAGCAGATAAAACAGGGCGAGAGGAGGGAGCAGAGAAAACAGCAGGAGAGGAGAGAGCAGATAAAACAATGCGAGGGGTGGGAGCAGATAATACAGCGCGAGAGGAGAGAGCAGATAAAACAGCGCGAGAGGAGGGAGCAGATAAAACAGTGTGAGAGGCGGGAGCAGATAAAACAGTGTGAGAGGAGGGAGCAGATAAAACAGCGGGAGTGGAGGGAGCAGATAAAACAGTGTGAGAGGAGGGAGCAGATAAAACAGCGTGAGAGGAGGGAGCAGATAAAACAGTGTGAGCCGAGGGAGCAGATAAAACAGCGGGAGAGCAGGGAGCAGATAAAACAGTGTGAGAGGAGGGAGCAGATAAAACAGCGCGAGAGGAGGGAGCAGATAAAACAGTGTGAGAGGAGGGAGCAGATAAAACAGCGGGAGAGGAGGGAGCAGATAATGCAGTGTGAGAGGAGGGAGCAGATAAAACAGCGCGAGAGGAGGGAGCAGATAAAACAGTGTCAGAGGAGGGAGCAGATAAAACAGCGCGGGAGGAGGGAGCAGATAAAACAGCGTGAGAGTAGGGATCAGATAAAACAGCGCGAGTGGAGAGTGCAGAATAAACAGAGCGAGACGAGGGAGCAGATTAAACAGCGCGAGAAAAGAGAACAGTTAAAACAGTGCGAGCGGAGGGAGCAGATAAACAGCACGAGAAAGGAGGGAGCAGATAAAACAGCGCGAGAGGAGAGAGCAGATAAAACAGCGCGAGAGGAGAGAGCAGATAAAACAGCGCGAGAGGAGAGAGCAGATAAAACAGCACTAGAGGAGAGAGCAGATAAAACAGCGCGAGAGGAGGGAGCAGATAAAACAGCGCGAGAGGAGACAGCAGATAAAACAGCGCGAGAGGAGGGAGGAGATAAAACTGCGCGAGAGGAGAGAACAGATAAAACAGCGCGAGAGGAGTGAGCAGATAAAACAGCGGGAGAGGAGAGAGCAGATAAAACAGCGCGAGAGGAGGGAGCAGATAAAACAGCGGGAGAGGAGAGAGCAGATAAAACAGCGTGAGAGGAGGGAGCAGATAAAACTGTGCGAGAGGAGGGAGCACATAAAACAGCGCGAGAGGAGAGAGCAGATAAAGCAACGCGAGAGGAGAGATCAGATAAAACAGCGCGAGAGGAGAGATCAGATAAAACAGCGCGAGGGGAGAGAGCAGATAAAACAGCATGAGAAGAGGGAGCAGATAAAACAGCGCGAGAGGAGGGAGCAGATAAAACAACGCGAGAGGAGAGAACAGATAAAACAGCGGGAGAGGAGAGAGCAGATAAAACAGCGCGAGAGGAGGGAGCGGATAAAACACCGCGAGAGGAGAGAGCAGATAAAACAGCACCAGAGGAGGGAGTAGATAAAACAGCGGGAGAGGAGAGAGCAGATAAAACAGCGTGAGAGGAGGGAGCAGATAAAACAGCGCGAGAGGAGGGAGCAGATAAAATATCGGGAGAGGAGAGAGCAGATAAAACAGCGCGAGAGGAGAGAGCAGATAAAACAGCGCGAGAGGAGAGAGCAGTTAAAACAGCATGAGAGGAGGGAGCAGATAAAACGGTGTGAGGGGAGAGAGGAGATAAAACAGCGCGAGAGGAGAGAACAGATAAAACAGCGCGAGAGGAGGGAGCAGATAAAACAGCGGGAGAGGAGAGAGCAGACAAAACAGGGGGAGAGGAGGGAGCAGATAAAACAGCGCGAGAGGAGAGAGCAGATAAAACAGTGGGAGAGGAAGGAGCAGATAAAACATCGCGAGAGGAGAGAGCAGATAAAACAGCGCGAGAGGATGGAGCAGATAAAACAGCGCGAGAGGAGAGAGCAGATAAAAGAGCGGGAGAGGAGGGAGCGGATAAAACAGCGCGAGAGGAGAGAGCAGATAAAAGAGCATGAGAGGGGGTAGCCGATATAACAGCGTGAGAGGAGAAAGCAGATAAAACAGCGCGAGAGGAGGGAGCAGATAAAACAGCGCGAGAGGAGGGAGCAGATAAAACAGCTGGAGAGAAGAGACCAGATAAAACAGCTGGAGAGAAGAGAGCAGATAAAACAGCGCGAGAGGAGAGAGCAGATAAAACAGCGGGGGAGGACGGAGCAGATAAAACAGCGCGAGAGGAGACAGCAGATAAAACAGTGTGAAAGGAGGGAGCAGATAAATCAGCGCGAGAGAAGAGAGAAGATAATACAGCGCGAGAGGAGGGACCAGATAAAACAGCGCGAGAGGAGAGAGCAGATAAAACAGTGTGAGAGGAGGGAGCAGATAAAACAGTGTGAGAGGAGGGAACAGATAAAACAGCGTGAGAGAAGAGAGCAGATAAAACAGCGCGAGAGGAAGGAGCAGATAAAACAGCGCGGGAGGAGGGAGCAGATAACACAGTGTGAGAGGAGGGAGCAGATAAAACAGCGCGAGAGAAGAGAGCAGATAAAACAGTGCGACCGGAGGGAGCAGATAAACAGCGCGAGAAAGGAGGGAGCAGATAAAACAGCGCGAGAGGAGAGAGCAGATAAAACAGCGCGAGAGGAGAGAGCAGAAAAAACAACACTAGAGGAGAGAGCAGATAAAACAGCGCGAGAGGAGGGGGCAGATAAAACAGCGCGAGAGGAGAGAGCAGATAAAACAGCGCGAGAGGAGATAGCAGATAAAACAGCGCGAGAGGAGGGAGCAGATAAAAAAGTGAGAGGAGGGAGCAGATAAAAAGGAGCGAGAGGAGGGAGCATATGAAACAGCGGGAGAGGAGAGAGCAGATAAAACAGCGCGAGTGGAGGGAGCAGATAAAACAGCGTGAGACGAGGGAGCAGATAAAACAGTGTGAGATGGGGGAGCAGATAAAACAGCGCGAGAGGAGAGAGCAGATAAAACAGTGCGAGAGGAGGGAGCAGATAAAACAGCTGGAGAGAAGAGAGCAGATAAAACAGCGCGAGAGGAGAGAGCAGATAAAACAGCGGGAGAGGAGGGAGCAGATAAAACAGCGCGAGAGGAGAGAGCAGATTAAACAGTGTGAAACGATGGTGCAGATAAAACAGCGCGAGAGAAGAGAGCAGATAATACAGTGCGAGAGGAGGGAGCAGATAAAACAGCGCGAGGGGAGAGAGCAGGTAAAACAGTGAGAGAGGAGGGAGCAGATAAAACAGTGTGAGAGGAGGGAGCAGATAAAACAGCGTGAGAGAAGAGAGCAGATAAAACAGCGCGAGAGGAGGGAGCAGTTAAAACAGCACGAGAGGAGGGAGCAGATAAAACTGTGCGAGAGGAGGGAGCACATAAAACAGCGCGAGAGGAGAGAGCAGATAAAGCAGCGCGAGAGGAGAGATCAGATAAAACAGCGCGAGAGGAGAAATCAGATAAAACAGCGCGAGAGGAGAGAGCAGACAAAACAGCGAGAGAGGAGGCAGCAGATAAAACAGCGCGAGAGGAGGGTGCAGATAAAACAGCGCGAGAGGAGAGAGCAGATAAAACAGCGCGAGAGGAGAGAGCAGATAAAACAGCGCGAGAGGAGGGAGCAGATAAAACAGCGCGAGAGGAGAGAGCAGATAAAACAGTGTGAGAGGCGGGAGCACATAAAACAGCGCGAGAGGAGAGAGCAGATAAAACAGCGCGAGAGGAGGGAGCAGATAAAACAGCGCGAGAGGAGAGAGCAGATAAAACAGTGTGAGAGGTGGGAGCACATAAAACAGCGCGAGAGGAGAGAGCAGATACGACAGTTTGAGAGTAGGGAGCAGATAAAGCAGCGCGAGAGGAGGGAGCAGATAAAACAGCGTGAGAGGAGAGAGCAGATAAAACAGTGCGGGAGGAGGGAGCAGATAAAACAGGGCGAGAGGAGAGAGCAGATAAAACAGCACGAGTGGAGGGAGCAGATAAAACATTGTGAGGGGAGAGAGCAGATAAAACAGCGGGAGAGGAGGGACCAGATAGAACAGCGCGAGAGGCGGGAACAGATAAAACATCGCGAGAGGAGAGAGCAGTTAAAGCAGTGCGAGAGCAGGGAGCAGATAAAACAGCGCGAGAGGAGGGAGCAGATAAAAAAGAGCGAGAGGAGGGAGCAGATAAAAAGGAGCGAGAGGAGGGAGCATATGAAACAGCGGGAGAGGAGAGAGCAGATAAAACAGAGCGAGTGGAGGGAGCAGATAAAACAGCGCGAGACGAGGGAGCAGATAAAACAGTGTGACAGGAGGGAGCAGATAAAACAGCGCGAGAGGAGAGAGCAGATAAAACAGCGGGAGAGGAGGGACCAGATAGAACAGCGTGAGAGGCGGGAACAGATAAAACAGCGCGAGAGGAGAGAGCAGTTAAAGCAGTGCGAGAGCAGGGAGCAGATAAAACAGCGCGAGAGGAGAAAGCAGATAAAACAGCGTGAGAGGAGAGAGCAGATAAAACAGAACGACAGGAGGGAGCAGATAAAACAGCGCGAAAGGAGAGTGCAGATAAAACAGATGGAGAGGAGAGAGCAGATAAAACAGCGCGAGAGGACGGAGAAGATAAAACAGCGCGAGAGAAGTGGAGCAGATATAACAGCGCGAGAGGAGAGAGGAGATAAAACAGCTCGAGAGGAGGGAGCAGATAAAACAGCACGAGAGGAGAGAACAGATAATACAGCGCGAGAGGAGGGAGCAGATAAAACAGCGCGAGAGGAGAAAGCAGATAAAACAGCGCGAGAGGAGGGAGCAGATAAAACAGCGCGAGAGGAGGGAGCAGATAAAACAGCTGGAGAGAAGAGACCAGATAAAACAGCGGGAGAGGTGATAGCAGATCAAACAGCAATAGAGGAGAGGGCAGATAAAACAGCGCAAGAGGAGAGTGCAGATAAAACAGCTGGAGAGAAGAGAGCTGATAAAACAGCGGGAGAGGAGAGATCAGATAAAACAGCGCGAGAGGAGAGCGCAGATAAAACAGCGCGAGAGGAGGGAGCAGATGAAACAGCGCGAGAGGAGGGTGCAGATAAAATATCGCGAGAGGAGAGAGCAGTTAAAACAGCGCGAGAGGAGAGTGCAGATAAAACAGCTGGAGAGAAGAGAGCAGATAAAACAGCGCGAGAGGATGGAGCAGATATAACAGCGCGAGAGGAGAGAGCAGATAAAAAAGAGCGAGAGGAGGGAGCAGATAAAAAAGAGCGAGAGGAGGGAGCATATGAAACAGCGCGAGAGGAGACGGCAGATAAAACAGCGCGAGTGGAGAGTGCAGATAAAACAGCGCGAGAGGAGAGAGCAGATAAAACAGCGCGAGAGGAGGGAGCAGATAAAACAGCGCGAGAGGAGAGAGCAGATAAAAAAGAGCGAGAGGAGGGAGCAGATAAAAAAGAGCGAGCGGAGGGAGCATATGAAACAGCGGGTGAGGAGAGAGCAGATAATACAGCGCGAGTGGAGGGAGCAGATAAAACAGCGCGAGACGAGGGAGCAGATAAAACAGTGTGAGAGGAGGGAGCAGATAAAACAGCACGAGAGGAGAGAGCAGATAAAACAGCGCGAGAGGAGGGAGCAGATAAAACAGCTGGAGAGAAGAGAGCAGATAAAACAGCGCGAGAGGAGAAGAGCAGATTATACAGCGGGAGAGGAGGGAGCAGATAAAACAGCGCGAGATGAGAGAGCAGATTAAACAGTGTGAAACGATGGTGCAGATAAAACAGCGCGAGAGAAGAGAGCAGATAATACAGTGCGAGAGGAGGGAGCAGATAAAACAGCGCGAGAGGAGAGAGCAGGTAAAACAGTGAGAGAGGAGTGAGCAGATAAACAGTGTGAGAGGAGGGAGCAGATAAAACAGCATGAGAGAAGAGAGCAGATAAAACAGCACGAGAGGAGGGAGCAGATAAAACAGCGCGGGAGGAGGGAGCAGATAAAACAGTGTGAGAGGAGGGAGCAGATAAAACAGCGCGAAAGAAGAGAGCAGATAAAACAGTGGGAGCGGAGGGAGCAGATAAACAGCGCGAGAAAGGAGGGTGCAGATAAAACAGCGCGAGAGGAGAGAGCAGATAAAACAGCACGAGAGGAGAGAGAAGAAAAAACAGCACTAGAGGAGAGAGCAGATAAAACAGCGCGAGAGGAGGGAGCAGATAAAACAGCGCGAGAGGAGGGAGCAGATAAAACAGAGCGAGAGGAGGGAGCAGATAAAACAGCGCGAGAGGAGAGAGCAGATAAAACAGCGCGAGAGGAGGGAGCAGATAAAACAGCGCGAGAGGAGAGAGCAGATAAAACAGCGCGAGAGGAGAGAGCAGAAAAAACAGCGGGAGAGGAGAGAGCAGATAAAACAGCGCGACAGGAGAGAGCAGATAAAACAGCGCGAGTGGAGTGAGCAGATAAAACAGCGCGAGAGGAGTGAGCAGATAAAACAGCGCGAGAGGAGGGAGAAGATAAAACAGCGCGAGAGGAGAGAGCAGATAAAATAGCGCGAGAGGAGAGATCAGGTAAAACAGCGCGAGAGGAGAGATCAGATCAAACAGCGCGAGAGGAGAGAGCAGACAAAAAAGCGAGAGAGGAGGGAGCAGATAAAACAGCGCGAGAGGAGGGAGCAGATAAAACAACGCGAGAGGAGAGAGCAGATAAAACAGCGGGAGAGGAGAGAGCAGATAAAACAGCGCGAGAGGAGGGAGCGGATAAAACACCGCGAGAGGAGAGAGCAGATAAAACAGCACCAGAGGAGGGAGTAGATAAAACAGCGGGAGAGGAGAGAGCAGATAAAACAGCGTGAGAGGAGGGAGCAGATAAAACAGCGCGAGAGGAGGGAGCAGATAAAATATCGGGAGAGGAGAGATCAGATAAAACAGCGCGAGAGGAGAGAGCAGATAAAACAGCGCGAGAGGAGAGAGCAGTTAAAACAGCACGAGAGGAGGGAGCAGATAAAACAGTGTGAGGGGAGAGAGCAGATAAAACATCGCGAGAGGAGAGAGCAGATAAAACAGCGCGAGAGGAGAGAGCAGATAAAACAGCTGGAGAGAAGAGAGCAGATAAAACAGCGCGAGAGGAGAGAGCAGATAAAACAGCGGGAGAGGAGGGAGCAGATAAAACAGCGCGAGAGGAGAGAGCAGATTAAACAGTGTGAAATGATGGTGCAGATAAAACAGCGCGAGAGAAGAGAGCAGATAATACAGTGCGAGAGGAGGGAGCAGATAAAACAGCGCGAGGGGAGAGAGCAGGTAAAAAAGTGAGAGAGGAGGGAGCAGATAAAACAGTGTGAGAGGAGGGAGCAGATAAAACAGCGTGAGAGAAGAGAGCAGATAAAACAGCGCCAGAGGAGGGAGAAGATAATTCAGCACGAGAGGAGGGAGCAGATAAAACTGTGCGAGAGGAGGAAGCACATAAAACAGCGCGAGAGGAGAGAGCAGATAAAGCAGCGCGAGAGGAGAGATCAGATAAAACAGCGCGAGAGGAGAAATCAGATAAAACAGCGCGAGAGGAGAGAGCAGACAAAACAGCGAGAGAGGAGGCAGCAGATAAAACAGCGCGAGAGGAGGGTGCAGATAAAACAGCGCGAGAGGAGAGAGCAGATAAAACAGCGCGAGAGGAGAGAGCAGATAAAACAGCGCGAGAGGAGGGAGCAGATAAAACAGCGCGAGAGGAGAGAGCAGATAAAACAGTGTGAGAGGCGGGAGCACATAAAACAGCGCGAGAGGAGAGAGCAGATAAAACAGCGCGAGAGGAGGGAGCAGATAAAACAACGCGAGAGGAGAGAGCAGATAAAACAGTGTGAGAGGTGGGAGCACATAAAACAGCGCGAGAGGAGAGAGCAGATACGACAGTTTGAGAGTAGGGAGCTGATAAAGCAGCGCGAGAGGAGGGAGCAGATAAAACAGCTTGAGAGGAGAGAGCAGATAAAACAGTGCGGGAGGAGGGAGCAGATAAAACAGGGCGAGAGGAGAGAGCAGATAAAACAGCACGAGTGGAGGGAGCAGATAAAGCAGCGTGAGAGGAGAGAGCAGATAAAAAAGCGCGAGAGGAGGGAGCAGATAAAAGTGCCCGAGAGGAGGGAGCAGATAAAACAGCGCGAGACGAGAGAGCAGATAAAACAGAGCGAGAGGAGGGAGCAGATAAAACAGCGCGAGGCGAGAGAGCAGATAAAACAGCACGAGAGGAGGGAGCAGAAAGAACAGTGCGAGAGGAGAGAGCAGATAAAACAGTGTGAGAGGAGGGAGCAGATAAAACAGCGCGAGAGGAGAGAGCAGATAAAACAGCGGGAGAGGAGGGACCAGATAGAACAGCGCGAGAGGCGGGAACAGATAAAACAGCGCGAGAGGAGAGAGCAGTTAAAGCAGTGCGAGAGCAGGGAGCAGATAAAACAGCGCGAGAGGAGAAAGCAGATAAAACAGCGTGAGAGGAGAGAGCAGATAAAACAGAACGACAGGAGGGAGCAGATAAAACAGCGCGAAAGGAGAGTGCAGATAAAACAGATGGAGAGGAGAGAGCAGATAAAACAGCGCGAGAGGACGGAGAAGATAAAACAGCTCGAGAGGAGGGAGCAGATTAAACAGCACGAGAGGAGAGAACAGATAAAACAGCGCGAGAGGAGAAAGCAGATAAAACAGCGCGAGAGGAGGGAGCAGATAAAACAGCTGGAGAGAAGAGACCAGATAAAACAGCGGGAGAGGTGATAGCAGATAAAACAGCAATAGAGGAGAGGGCAGATAAAACAGCGCGAGAGGAGAGTGCAGATAAAACAGCTGGAGAGAAGAGAGCAGATAAAACAGCGGGAGAGGAGAGATCAGATAAAACAGCGCGAGAGGAGGGCACAGATAAAACAGCGCGAGAGGAGGGAGCAGATGAAACAGCGCGAGAGGAGGGTGCAGATTAAATATCGCGAGAGGAGAGAGCAGTTAAAACAGCGCGAGAGGAGAGAGCAGATAAAACAGCGCGAGAGGAGAGTGCAGATAAAACAGCTGGAGAGAAGAGAGCAGATAAAACAGCGCGAGAGGATGGAGCAGATAAAACAGCGCGAGAGGAGAAGAGCAGATTATACAGCGGGAGAGGAGGGAGCAGATAAAACAGCGCGAGAGGAGAGAGCAGATTAAACAGTGTGAAACGATGGTGCAGATAAAACAGCGCGAGAGAAGAGAGCAGATAATACAGTGCGAGAGGAGGGAGAAGATAAAACAGCGCGAGAGGAGAGAGCAGGTAAAACAGTGAGAGAGGAGGGAGCAGATAAACAGTGTGAGAGGAGGGAGCAGATAAAACAGCATGAGAGAAGAGAGCAGATAAAACAGCGCGAGAGGAGGGAGCAGATAAAACAGCGCGGGAGGAGGGAGCAGATAAAACAGTGTGAGAGGAGGGAGCAGATAAAACAGCGCGAAAGAAGAGAGCAGATAAAACAGTGGGAGCAGAGGGAGCAGATAAACAGCGCGAGAAAGGAGGGTG
This sequence comes from Cetorhinus maximus, assembly GCF_964194155.1. Classification (NCBI taxonomy): domain Eukaryota; kingdom Metazoa; phylum Chordata; class Chondrichthyes; order Lamniformes; family Cetorhinidae; genus Cetorhinus; species Cetorhinus maximus. Next base: position 95,389 of record NW_027596886.1, read on the forward strand.
CAGATAAAACAGCGCGAGAGGAGAGAGCAGATAAAACAGCGCGAGAGGAGAGAGAAGAAAATACAGCACTAGAGGAGAGAGCAGATAAAACAGCGTGAGAGGAGGGAGCAGATAAAACAGCGCGAGAGGAGGGACCAGATAAAACAGAGCGAGAGGAGGGAGCAGATAAAACAGCGCGAGAGGAGAGAGCAGATAAAACAGTGCGAGAGGAGGGAGCAGATAAAACAGCGCGAGAGGAGAGAGCAGATAAAACAGCGCGAGAGGAGATAGCAAATAAAACAGCGGGAGAGGAGAGAGCAGATAAAACACCTCGAGAGGAGAGAGCAGAAAAAACAGCGGGAGAGTAGAGAGCAGATAAAACAGAGCGACAGGAGAGAGCAGATAAAACAGCGCGAGTGGAAGGGAGCAGATAAAACAGCGCGAGAGGAGTGAGCAGATAAAACAGCGTGAGAGGAGGGAGAAGATAAAACAGCGCGAGAGGAGAGAGCAGATAAAACAGCGCGAGAGGAGAGATCAGGTAAAACAGCGCGAGAGGAGAGATCAGATCAAACAGCGCGAGAGGAGAGAGCAGACAAAAAAGCGAGAGAGGAGGGAGCAGATAAAACAGCGCGAGAGGAGGGAGCAGATAAAACAACGCGAGAGGAGAGAGCAGATAAAACAGCGGGAGAGGAGAGAGCAGATAAAACAGCGCGAGAGGAGGGAGCGGTTAAAACAGCACGAGAGGAGGGAGCAGATAAAACAGTGTGAGGGGAGAGAGCAGATAAAACAGCGCGAGAGGAGAGAACAGATAAAACAGCGCGAGAGGAGATAGCAAATAAAACAGCGGGAGAGGAGAGAGCAGATAAAACAGCGCGAGAGGAGAGAGCAGAAAAAACAGCGGGAGAGTAGAGAGCAGATAAAACAGAGCGACAGGAGAGAGCAGATAAAACAGCGCGAGTGGAGGGAGCAGATAAAACAGCGCGAGAGGAGTGAGCAGATAAAACAGCGTGAGAGGAGGGAGAAGATAAAACAGCGCGAGAGGAGAGAGCAGATAAAACAGCGCGAGAGGAGAGATCAGGTAAAACAGCGCGAGAGGAGAGATCAGATCAAACAGCGCGAGAGGAGAGAGCAGACAAAAAAGCGAGAGAGGAGGGAGCAGATAAAACAGCGCGAGAGGAGGGAGCAGATAAAACAACGCGAGAGGAGAGAGCAGATAAAACAGCGGGAGAGGAGAGAGCAGATAAAACAGCGCGAGAGGAGGGAGCGGTTAAAACAGCACGAGAGGAGGGAGCAGATAAAACAGTGTGAGGGGAGAGAGCAGATAAAACAGCGCGAGAGGAGAGAACAGATAAAACAGCGCGAGAGGAGGGAGCAGATAAAACAGCAGGAGAGGAGAGAGCAGAGAAAACAGCACGAGAGGAGAGAGCAGATAAAACAGCGCGAGAGGAGGGAGCAGATAAAAAGGAGGGAGAGGAGGGAGCAGATGAAAATGAGCGAGAGGTGGGAGCATATGAAACTGTGCGAGAGGAGAGAGCAGATAAAACTGAGCGAGAGGAGGGAGCAGATAAAACAGCACGAGAGGTGGGAGCAGATAAAACAGCGCGAGAGGAGGGAGCAGATAAAACAGCGGGAGAGGAGCAAGCAGATAATACAGCTGGAGAGAAGAGACCAGATAAAACAGCGGGAGAGGAGATAGCAGTTAAAACAGCGCGAGAGGAGAGTGCAGATAAAACAGCTGGAGAGAAGAGAGCAGGTAAAACAGCGGGAGAGGAGAGAGCAGATAAAATAGCGCGAGAGGAGGGAGCAGATAAAGCAGTGCGAGAGGAGGGAGCAGATAAAACAGCGCGAGAGTAGGGTGCAGATAAAATAGCGCGAGAGGAGAGAGCAGATAAAACAGCGCGAGAGGAGGGAGCAGATAAAACAGCGGGAGAGGAGAGAGCAGAGAAAACAGCGGGAGAGGAGAAAGCAGATAAAACAGCGTCAGAGGAGAGAGCAGATAAAACAGAGGGACAGGAGGGAGCAGATAAAACAGCGCGAGAGGAGGGAGCAGATAAAACAGCGCGAGAGGAGTGAGCAGATAAAACAGCGCGAGAGGAGGGAAAGATAAAACAGCGCGAGAGGAGAGAGCAGATAAAACAGCGCGAGAGGAGAGATCAGGTAAAACAGCGCGAGAGGAGAGATCAGATCAAACAGCGCGAGAGGAGAGAGCAGACAAAAAAGCGAGAGAGGAGGGAGCAGATAAAACAGCGCGAGAGGAGGGAGCAGATAAAACAACGCGAGAGGAGAGAGCAGATAAAACAGCGGGAGAGGAGAGAGCAGATAAAACAGCGCGAGAGGAGGGAGTAGATAAAACAGCGGGAGAGGAGAAAGCAGATAAAACAGCGTGAGAGGAGGGAGCAGATGAAACAGCGCGAGAGGAGGGAGCAGATAAAATATCGGGAGAGGAGAGAGCAGATAAAACAGCGCGAGAGGAGAGAGCAGATAAAACAGCGCGAGAGGAGAGAGCAGTTAAAACAGCAAGAGAGGAGGGAGCAGATAAAACAGTGTGAGGGGAGAGAGCAGATAAAACAGCGCGAGAGGAGAGAACAGATAAAACAGCGTGAGAGGAGGGAGCAGATAAAACAGCGGGAGAGGAGAGAGCAGAGAAAACAGGGGGAGAGGAGGGAGCAGATAAAACAGCGCGAGAGGAGAGAGCAGATAAAACAGCGTGAGAGGATGGAGCAGATAAAACATCGCGAGAGGAGAGAGCAGATAAAACAGCGCGAGACGATGGAGCAGATAAAACAGCGCGACAGGAGGGTGCAGATAAATTAGCGCGAGAGGAGAGAGCAGATAAAACAACGCGAGAGGAGAGAGCAGATAAAGCAGAGCGAGAGTAGGGAGCAGATGAAACAGCGCCAGAGGAGAGAGCATATAAAACAGAGCGACAGGAGCGAGCAGATAAAACAGAGCGAGAGGTGGGAGCAGATAAAACAGCGCGAGATGAGGGAGCAGATAAAACAGCGGGAGAGGAGAGAGCAGATAAAACAGCGCGAGAGGAGAGAACAGATAAAACAGCGCGAGAGGAGGGAGCAGATAAAACAGCGGGAGAGGAGAGAGCAGAGAAAACAGCGGGAGAGGAGGGAGCAGATAAAAGAGCGCGAGAGGAGAGAGCAGATAAAACAGCGGGAGAGGAGGGAGCAGAATAAACATCGCGAGAGGAGAGAGCAGATAAAACAGCGCGAGAGGATGGAGCAGATAAAACAGCGTGAGAGTAGAGAGCATATAAAAGAGCGCGAGAGGAGGGAGCAGATAAAACAGCGTGAGAGGAGGGAACAGTTAAAACAGCGCGAGAGGAGGGAGCGGATAAAACAGCGCGAGAGGAGAGAGCAGATGAAACAGCGCCAGAGGAGGGAGCTGATAAAACAGCGGGAGAGGAGAGAGCAGATAAAACACCGTGAGAGGAGGGAGCAGATAAAACAGCGCGAGAGGAGAGAGCAGATAAAACAGCGCGAGAGGAGAGAGCAGATAAAACAGTGCGAGAGGAGGGCGCAGATTAAACAGCGCGAGAGGAGGGAGCAGATAAAACAGCGGGAGAGGAGAGAGCAGATAAAACAGCGCGAGAGGAGCGAACAGATTAAACAGCACGAGAGGAGAGAGCAGATAAAACAGCGCGAGAGGAGGTAGCAGATAAAACAGCGCGAGAGGAGGGAGAAGATAAAACAGTGCAAGAGGAGAGAGCAGATAAAACAGTGTGAGAGCAGGGAGCAGATAAAACAGCGCGAGAGTAGGGAGTAGTTATACAGTGCGAGAGGAGTGAGCAGATAAAACAGCGCGAGAGGAGGGAGCAGATAAAACAGTGCGAGAGGAGGGAGCAGATAAAACAGCGCGAGAGGAGGGAGCAGATAAAACTGCGCGAGAGGAGAGAGCAGATTAAACAGCATGAGAGGAGGGAGCAGATAAAACAGCGCGAGAGGAGAGAGCAGATAATACACCGCGAGAGGAGGTAGCAGATAAAACAGCGGGAGAGGAAAGAGCAGATAAAACAGCGCGAGAGGAGAGAGCAGATAAAACAGCGGGAGAGGAGAGAGCAGATAAAACAGGCGCGAGAGGAGAGAGCAGATAAAACAGCGCGAGAGGTGGGAGTAGTTAAAACAGCGCGAGAGGAGAGAGCAGTAAAACAGCGCGAGAGGAGGGAGAAGATAAAACAGCGCGAGAGGAGAGAGCAGATAAAGCAGCGCGAGAGGAGAGAGCAGATGAAACAGAGCGAGAGGAGGGAGCATATGAAACAGCGCGAGAGGAGAGAGCAGATAAAACAGAGCGAGAGGAGAGAGCAGATAAAAGAGCGCGAGAGTTGGGAGCAGATAAAACAGCGCGAGAGGAGGGAGCAGTTAAAACAGCGCGAGAGGAGGGAGCAGATAAAACAGCGCGAGAGGAGGGAGCAGATAAAACAGCGTGAGAGGTGGGAGCAGATAAAACTGCGCGAGAGGAGGGAGCAGATAAAACAGCGCGAGGCGAGAGAGCAGATAAAACAGCGCGAGAGGAGATTGCAGATAAAACAGCTGGAGAGAAGAGAGCAGATAAAACAGCAGGAGAGGAGAGAGCAGATAAAACAGCGCGAGAGGAGGGAGCAGATAAAACAGCACGAGAGGAGAGAGCAGATAAAACAGGACGAGAGGAGAAAGCAGATAAAACAGCGCGAGAGGAGGGAGCAGATAAAACAGCGCGAGAGGAGGGAGCAGATAAAACAGCGCGAGAGGAGAGAGCAGATAAAACAGGGCGAGAGGAGGGAGCAGAGAAAACAGCAGGAGAGGAGAGAGCAGATAAAACAATGCGAGGGTGGGAGCAGATAATACAGCGCGAGAGGAGAGAGCAGATAAAAGAGCGCGAGAGGAGGGAGCAGATAAAACAGTGTGAGAGGCGGGAGCAGATAAAACAGTGTGAGAGGAGGGAGCAGATAAAACAGCGGGAGTGGAGGGAGCAGATAATACAGTGTGAGAGGAGGGAGCAGATAAAACAGCGTGAGAGGAGGGAGCAGATAAAACAGTGTGAGCCGAGGGAGCAGATAAAACAGCGGGAGAGCAGGGAGCAGATAAAACAGTGTGAGAGGAGGGAGCAGATAAAACAGTGCGAGAGGAGGGAGCAGATAAAACAGTGTGAGAGGAGGGAGCAGATAAAACAGCGGGAGAGGAGGGAGCAGATAATGCAGTGTGAGAGGAGGGAGCAGATAAAACAGCGCGAGAGGAGGGAGCAGATAAAACAGTGTCAGAGGAGGGAGCAGATAAAACAGCGCGGGAGGAGGGAGCAGGTAAAACAGCGTGAGAGTAGGGATCAGATAAAACAGCGCGAGTGGAGAGTGCAGAATAAACAGCGCGAGACGAGGGAGCAGATTAAACAGCGCGAGAAAAGAGAACAGTTAAAACAGTGCGAGCGGAGGGAGCAGATAAACAGCACGAGAAAGGAGGGAGCAGATAAAACAGCGCGAGAGGAGAGAGCAGATAAAACAGCGCGAGAGGAGAGAGCAGATAAAACAGCGCGAGAGGAGAGAGCAGATAAAACAGCACTAGAGGAGAGAGCAGATAAAACAGCGCGAGAGGAGGGAGCAGATAAAACAGCGCTTGAGGAGACAGCAGATAAAACAGCGCGAGAGGAGGGAGCAGATAAAACTGCGCGAGAGGAGAGAACAGATAAAACAGCGCGAGAGGAGTGAGCAGATAAAACAGCGGGAGAGGAGAGAGCAGATAAAACAGCTCAAAAGGAGAGAGCAGATAAAACAGCGGGAGAGGAGAGAGCAGATAAAACAGCGCGAGAGGAGGGAGCAGATAAAACTGTGCGAGAGGAGGGAGCACATAAAACAGCGCGAGAGGAGAGAGCAGATAAAGCAGCGCGAGAGGAGAGATCAGATAAAACAGCGCGAGAGGAGAGATCAGATAAAACAGCGCGAGAGGAGAGAGCAGATAAAACAGCATGAGAGGGGGGAGCACATTAAACAGCGCGAGAGGAGAGAGAAGATAAAACAGCGCGAGAGGAGGGAGCAGATAAAACAGCGCGAGAGGAGAGAGCAGTTATGACAGTTTGAGAGTAGGGAGCAGATAATGCAGCGCGAGAGGAGAAAGCAGATAAAACAGCATGAGAGGAGGGAGCAGATAAAACAGCGCGAGAGGAGGGAGCAGATAAAACAGCTGGAGAGAAGAGACCAGATAAAACAGCGCGAGAGGAGATACCAGATAAAACAGCAAAAGAGGAGAGGGCAGATAAAACAGCGCGAGAGGAGAGTGCAGATAAAACAGCTGGAGAGAAGAGAGCAGATAAAACAGCGGGAGAGGAGAGAGCAGATTATTCAGCGCGAGAGGAGGGTGCAGATAAAACAGCGCGAGAGGAGGGAGCAGATGAAACAGCGCGAGAGGAGGGTTCAGATAAAATATCGCGAGAGGAGAGAGCAGTTAAAACAGCGCGAGAGGAGAGAGCAGATAAAACAGCGCGAGAGGAGAGTGCAGATAAAGCAGCTGGGTAGAAGAGAGCAGATAAAACAGCACGAGAGGAGGGAGCAGATATAACAGCGCGAGAGGAGAGAGCAGATAAAATAGAGCGAGAGGAGGGAGCAGATAAAAAAGAGCGAGAGGAGGGAGCATATGAAACAGCGCGAGAGGAGAGGGCAGATAAAACAGTGCGAGAGGAGAGTGCAGATAAAACAGCTGGAGAAAAGAGAGCAGATAAAACAGCACGAGAGGAGGGAGCAGATAAAACAGCGCGAGAGGAGATAGCAGATAAAACAGCGCGAGAGGAGGGAGCAGATAAAAAAGAGCGAGAGGAGGGAGCAGATAAAAAGGAGCGAGAGGAGGGAGCATATGAAACAGCGGGAGAGGAGAGAGCAGATAAAACAGCGCGAGTGGAGGGAGCAGATAAAACAGCGCGAGACGAGGGAGCAGATAAAACAGTGTGAGATAAGGGAACAGATAAAACAGCGCGAGAGGAGAGAGCAGATAAAACAGCGCGAGAAGAGGGAGCAGATAAAACAGCTGGAGAGAAGAGAGCTGATAAAACAGCGCGAGAGGAGAGAGCAGATAAAACAGCGGGAGAGGAGGGAGCAGATAAAACAGCGCGAGAGGAGAGAGCAGATTAAACAGTGTGAAACGATGGTGCAGATAAAACAGCGCGAGAGAAGAGAGCAGATAAAACAGCGCGAGAGGAGGGAGCAGATAAAACAGCACGAGAGGAAGGAGCAGATAAAACTGTGCGAGAGGAGGGAGCACATAAAACAGCGCGAGAGGTGAGAGCAGATAAAGCAGCGCGAGAGGAGAGATCAGATAAAACAGCGCGAGAGGAGAAATCAGATAATACAGCGCGAGAGGAGAGAGCAGACAAAACAGCGAGAGAGGAGGGAGCAGATAAAACAGCGCGAGAGTTGGGTGCAGATAAAACAGCGCGAGAGGAGAGAGCAGATAAAACAGCGCGAGAGGCGAGAGCAGATAAAACAGCACGAGAGGAGGGAGCAGATAAAACAGCGCGAGAGGAGAGAGCAGATAAAACAGTGTGAGAGGCGGGAGCACATAAAACAGCGCGAGAGGAGAGAGCAGATAAAACAGCGCGAGAGGAGGGAGCAGATAAAACAGCGCGAGAGGAGAGAGCAGATTAAACAGTGTGAGAGGAGGGAGCAGAAAGAACATTGCGAGAGGAGAGAGCAGATACGACAGTTTGAGAGTAGGGAGCAGATAAAGCAGCGCGAGAGGAGGGAGCAGATAAAACAGCGCGAGAGGAGAGAGCAGATTAAACAGTGTAAAACGATGGTGCAGATAAAACAGCGCGAGAGAAGAGAGCAGATAATACAGTGCGAGAGGAGGGAGCAGATAAAACAGCGCGAGAGGAGAGAGCAGGTAAAACAGTGAGAGAGGAGGGAGCAGATAAAACAGTGTGAGAGGAGGGAGCAGATAAAACAGCGTGAGAGAAGAGAGCAGATAAAACAGCGCGAGAGGAGGGAGCAGATAAAACAGCGTGGGAGGAGGGAGCAGATAAAACAGTGTGAGAGGAGGGAGCAGATAAAACAGCGCGAAAGAAGAGAGCAGATAAAACAGTGGGAGCGGAGGGAGCAGATAAACAGCGCGAGAAAGGAGGGTGCAGATAAAACAGCACGAGAGGAGAGAGCAGATAAAACAGCGCGAGAGGAGAGAGAAGAAAAAGCAGCACTAGAGGAGAGAGCAGATAAAACAGCGCGAGAGGAGGGAGCAGATAAAACAGCGCGAGAGGAGGGAGCAGATAAAACAGCGCGAGAGGAGGGCGCAGATAAAACAGCGCGAGAGGAGTGAGCAGATAAAACAGCGCGAGAGGAGGGAGAAGATAAAACAGCGCGAGAGGAGAGAGCAGATAAAACAGCGCGAGAGGAGAGATCAGGTAAAACAGCGCGAGAGGAGAGATCAGATCAAACAGCGCGAGAGGAGAGAGCAGACAAAGAAGCGAGAGAGGAGGGAGCAGATAAAACAGCGCGAGAGGAGGGAGCAGATAAAACAACGCGAGAGGAGAGAGCAGATAAAACAGCGGGAGAGGAGAGAGCAGATAAAACAGCGCGAGAGGAGGGAGCGGATAAAACACCGCGAGAGGAGAGAGCAGATAAAACAGCACCAGAGGAGGGAGTAGATAAAACAGCGGGAGAGGAGAGAGCAGATAAAACAGCGTGAGAGGAGGGAGCAGATAAAACAGCGCGAGAGGAGGGAGCAGATAAAATATCGGGAGAGGAGAGAGCAGATAAAACAGCGCGAGAGGAGAGAGCAGATAAAACAGCGCGAGAGGAGAGAGCAGATAAAAGAGCGGGAGAGGAGGGAGCGGATAAAACAGCGCGAGAGGAGAGAGCAGATAAAAGAGCATGAGAGGGGGTAGCAGATATAACAGCGTGAGAGGAGAAAGCAGATAAAACAGCGCGAGAGGAGGGAGCAGATAAAACAGCGCGAGAGGAGGGAGCAGATAAAACAGCTGGAGAGAAGAGACCAGATAAAACAGCTGGAGAGAAGAGAGCAGATAAAACAGCGCGAGAGGAGAGAGCAGATAAAACAGCGGGGGAGGACGGAGCAGATAAAACAGCGCGAGAGGAGACAGCAGATAAAACAGTGTGAAAGGAGGGAGCAGATAAAACAGCGCGAGAGAAGAGAGAAGATAATACAGCGCGAGAGGAGGGAGCAGATAAAACAGCGCGAGAGGAGAGAGCAGATAAAACAGTGTGAGAGGAGGGAGCAGATAAAACAGTGTGAGAGGAGGGAACAGATAAAACAGCGTGAGAGAAGAGAGCAGATAAAACAGCGCGAGAGGAAGGAGCAGATAAAACAGCGCGGGAGGAGGGAGCAGATAACACAGTGTGAGAGGAGGGAGCAGATAAAACAGCGCGAGAGAAGAGAGCAGATAAAACAGTGCGACCGGAGGGAGCAGATAAACAGCGCGAGAAAGGAGGGAGCAGATAAAACAGCGCGAGAGGAGAGAGCAGATAAAACAGCGCGAGAGGAGAGAGCAGAAAAAACAACACTAGAGGAGAGAGCAGATAAAACAGCGCGAGAGGAGGTGGCAGATAAAACAGTGCGAGAGGAGAGTGCAGATAAAACAGCTGGAGAGAAGAGAGCAGATAAAACAGCGCGAAAGGAGGGAGCAGATAAAACAGCGCGAGTGGAGAGAGCAGATAAAACAGCGCGAGAGGAGATAGCAGATAAAACAGCGCGAGAGGAGGGAGCAGATAAAAAAGAGCGAGAGGAGGGAGCAGATAAAAAGGAGCGAGAGGAGGGAGCATATGAAACAGCGGGAGAGGAGAGAGCAGATAAAACAGCGCGAGTGGAGGGAGCAGATAAAACAGCGCGAGACGAGGGAGCAGATAAAACAGTGTGAGAGGGGGGAGCAGATAAAACAGCGCGAGAGGAGAGAGCAGATAAAACAGCGCGAGAGGAGGGAGCAGATAAAACAGCTGGAGAGAAGAGAGCAGATAAAACAGCGCGAGAGGAGAGAGCAGATAAAACAGCGGGAGAGGAGGGAGCAGATAAAACAGCGCGAGAGGAGAGAGCAGATTAAACAGTGTGAAACGATGGTGCAGATAAAACAGCGCGAGAGAAGAGAGCAGATAATACAGTGCGAGAGGAGGGAGCAGATAAAACAGCGCGAGGGGAGAGAGCAGGTAAAAAAGTGAGAGAGGAGGGAGCAGATAAAACAGTGTGAGAGGAGGGAGCAGATAAAACAGCGTGAGAGAAGAGAGCAGATAAAACAGCGCGAGAGGAGGGAGCAGATAAAACAGCACGAGAGGAGGGAGCAGACAAAACTGTGCGAGAGGAGGGAGCACATAAAACAGCGCGAGAGGAGAGAGCAGATAAAGCAGCGCGAGAGGAGAGATCAGATAAAACAGCGCGAGAGGAGAAATCAGATAAAACAGCGCGAGAGGAGAGAGCAGATAAAACAGCGCGAGAGGAGGGAGCAGATAAAACAGCGCGAGAGGAGAGAGCAGATAATACAGTGTGAGAGGCGGGAGCACATAAAACAGCGCGAGAGGAGAGAGCAGATAAAACAGCGCGAGAGGAGTGAGCAGATAAAACAGCGCGAGAGGAGAGAGCAGATAAAACAGTGTGAGAGGTGGGAGCACATAAAACAGCGCGAGAGGAGAGAGCAGATACGACAGTTTGAGAGTAGGGAGCAGATAAAGCAGCGCGAGAGGAGGGAGCAGATAAAACAGTGTGAGGGGAGAGAGCAGATAAAACAGCGCGAGAGGAGATAGCAGATAAAACAGCGCGAGAGGAGGGAGCAGATAAAAAAGAGCGAGAGGAGGGAGCAGATAAAAAGGAGCGAGAGGAGGGAGCATATGAAACAGCGGGAGAGGAGAGAGCAGATAAAACAGCGCGAGTGGAGGGAGCAGATAAAACAGCGCGAGACGAGGGAGCAGATAAAACAGTGTGACAGGAGGGAGCAGATAAAACAGCGCGAGAGGAGAGAGCAGATAAAACAGCGGGAGAGGAGGGACCAGATAGAACAGCGCGAGAGGCGGGAACAGATAAAACAGCGCGAGAGGAGAGAGCAGTTAAAGCAGTGCGAGAGCAGGGAGCAGATAAAACAGCGCGAGAGGAGGGAGCAGATAAAAAAGAGCGAGAGGAGGGAGCAGATAAAAAGGAGCGAGAGGAGGGAGCATATGAAACAGCGGGAGAGGAGAGAGCAGATAAAACAGCGCGAGTGGAGGGAGCAGATAAAACAGCGCGAGACGAGGGAGCAGATGAAACAGTGTGACAGGAGGGAGCAGATAAAACAGCGCGAGAGGAGAGAGCAGATAAAACAGCGGGAGAGGAGGGATCAGATAGAACAGCGCGAGAGGCGGGAACAGATAAAACAGTGCGAGAGGAGAGAGCAGTTAAAGCAGTGCGAGAGCAGGGAGCAGATAAAACAGCGCGAGAGGAGAAAGCAGATAAAACAGCGTGAGAGGAGAGAGCAGATAAAACAGAACGACAGGAGCGAGCAGATAAAACAGCGCGAGAGGAGGGAGCAGATAAAACAGCGCGAGAAGAGGGAGCAGATAAAACAGCGCGAGAGGAGGGAGCAGATAAAACAGCTGGAGAGAAGAGACCAGATAAAACAGCGGGAGAGGTGATAGCAGATAAAACAGCAATAGAGGAGAGGGCAGATAAAACAGCGCGAGAGGAGAGTGCAGATAAAACAGCTGGAGAGAAGAGAGCTGATAAAACAGCGGGAGAGGAGAGATCAGATAAAACAGCGCGAGAGGAGAGCGCAGATAAAACAGCGCGAGAGGAGGGAGCAGATGAAACAGCGCGAGAGGAGGGTGCAGATAAAATATCGCGAGAGGAGGGAGCAGATGAAACAGCGCGAGAGGAGAGAGCAGATAAAACAGCGCGAGAGGAGAGTGCAGATAAAACAGCTGGAGAGAAGAGAGCAGATAAAACAGCGCGAGAGGAGGGAGCAGATAAAACAACGCGAGAGGAGAGAGTAGATAAAAAAGAGCGAGAGGAGGGAGCAGATAAAAAAGAGCGAGAGGAGGGAGCATATGAAACAGCGGGAGAGGAGAGAGCAGATAATACAGCGCGAGTGGAGGGAGCAGATAAAACAGCGCGAGACGAGGGAGCAGATAAAACAGTGTGAGAGGAGGGAGCAGATAAAACAGCACGAGAGGAGAGAGCAGATAAAACAGCGCGAGAGGAGGGAGCAGATAAAACAGCTGGAGAGAAGAGAGCAGATAAAACAGCGCGAGAGGAGAAGAGCAGATTATACAGCGGGAGAGGAGGGAGCAGATTAAACAGTATGAAACGATGGTGCAGATAAAACAGCGCGAGAGAAGAGAGCAGATAAAACAGCGCGAGAGGAGACAGCAGATAAAACAGTGTGAAAGGAGGGAGCAGATAAAACAGCGCGAGAGGAGAGAGCAGATAAAACAGCGCGAGAGGAGAGTGCAGATAAAACAGCTGGAGAGAAGAGAGCAGATAAAACAGCGCGAGAGGAAGGAGCAGATAAAACAGCGCGAGAGGAGAGAGCAGATAAAACACCTGGAGAGAAGAGAGCAGATAAAACAGCGCGAGAGGAGAGAGCAGATAAAACAGCGGGAGAGGAGACAGCAGATAAAAACAGCGCGAGAGGAGAGAGCAGATAAAACAGTGTGAAAGGAGGGAGCAGATAAAACACCGCGAGAGAAGAGAGCAGATAATACAGCGCGAGAGGAGAGAGCAGATAAAACAGCGGGAGAGGAGAGAGCAGATAAAACAGCGCGAGAGGAGGGAGCAGATAAAACAGCGCGAGAGGAGAGAGCAGATTAAACAGCGCGAGAGGAGGGAGAAGATAAAACAGCGCAAGAGGAGAGAGCAGATAAAACAGCGCGAGAGGAGAGATCAGATAAAACAGCGCGAGAGGAGAGATCAGATAAAACAGCGCGAGAGGAGAGAGCAGACAAAAAAGCGAGACAGGAGGGAGCAGATAAAACAGAGCGAGTGGAGGGATGAAATAAAACAGCACGAGTGGAGAGAGCAGATTAAACAGCGTGAGAGGAGAGAGCAGATAAAACAGCGCGAGAGGAGCGAGAAGATAAAACAGCGCGAGAGGAGAGAGCAGATGAAACAGAGCGAGAGGAGGGAGCATATGAAACAGCGCGAGAGGAGAGAGCAGATAAAACAGAGCGAGCGGAGAGAGCAGATAAAAGAGCGCGAGAGTTGGGAGCAGATAAGGCAGCGCGAGAAGAGGGAGCAGATAAAACAGCACGAGAGGAGAGAGCAGATAAAACAGCGCGAGAGGAGGGAGCAGATAAAACAGCGCAAGAGGAGGGAGCAGATAAAACAGTGTGAGAGGAGGGAGCAGATAAAACAGCGCGAGAGGAGGGAGCAGATAATACAGCGCGAGTGGAGGGTGCAGATAAAACAGCGTGAGAGGAGGGAAAAGATAAAACAGCTTGAGAGGTGGGACCTGATAAACAGCGCGAGAGGAGGGAGCAGATAAAACAGCGCGAGGCGAGAGAGCAGATGAAACAGCGCGAGTGGAGGGAGCAGATAAAACAGCGCAAGAGGAGAAAGCAGATAAAACAGCGCGAGAGGGAGGAGCAGATAAAACAGCGCGAGAGGAGGGAGCAGATAAAACAGCTGGAGAGAAGAGACCAGATAAAACAGCGGGAGAGGAGATAGCATAAAAAACAGCACGAGAGGAGAGGGCAGATAAAACAGCGCGAGAGGAGAGTGCAGATAAAACAACTGGAGAGAAGAGAGCAGATAAAACATCGGGAGAGGAGAGAGCAGATAAAACAGCGCGAGAGGATGGAGCAGATAAAACAGTGCGAGAGGAGGGAGCAGATGAAACAGCGCGAGAGGAGGGTGCAGATAAAATATCGCGAGAGGAGAGAGCAGATCAAACAGCGCGAGAGGACGGAGCAGATAAAACAGCGGTAGAACGGAGAGCAGATAAAACAGCGCGAGAGGTGGGAGCTGATAAAACAGCGCGAGAGGAGAGAACAGATAAAACAGCGCGAGAGGAGACAGCAGATAAAACAGTGTGAAAGGAGGGAGCAGATAAAACAGCGCGAGAGGAGAGAGCAGATAAAACAGCGCGAGAGGAGAGTGCAGATAAAACAGCTGGAGAGAAGAGAGCAGATAAAACAGCGCGAGAGGAGGGACCAGATAAAACAGCGCGAGAGGAGAGAGCAGATAAAACACCTGGAGAGAAGAGAGCAGATAAAACAGCGTGAGAGGTGGGAGCAGATAAAACAGCGCGAGAGGAGAGAGCAGATAAAAGAGCATGAGAGGGGGTAGCAGATATAACAGCGTGAGAGGAGAAAGCAGATAAAACAGCGCGAGAGGAGGGAGCAGATAAAACAGCGCGAGAGGAGGGAGCAGATAAAACAGCTGGAGAGAAGAGACCAGATAAAACAGCTGGAGAGAAGAGAGCAGATAAAACAGCGCGAGAGGAGAGAGCAGATAAAACAGCGGGGGAGGACGGAGCAGATAAAACAGCGCGAGAGGAGACAGCAGATAAAACAGTGTGAAAGGAGGGAGCAGATAAAACAGCGCGAGAGAAGAGAGAAGATAATACAGCGCGAGAGGAGGGAGCAGATAAAACAGCGCGAGAGGAGAGAGCAGATAAAACAGTGTGAGAGGAGGGAGCAGATAAAACAGTGTGAGAGGAGGGAACAGATAAAACAGCGTGAGAGAAGAGAGCAGATAAAACAGCGCGAGAGGAAGGAGCAGATAAAACAGCGCGGGAGGAGGGAGCAGATAACACAGTGTGAGAGGAGGGAGCAGATAAAACAGCGCGAGAGAAGAGAGCAGATAAAACAGTGCGACCGGAGGGAGCAGATAAACAGCGCGGGAAAGGAGGGAGCAGATTAAACAGCGCGAGAGGAGAGAGCAGATAAAACAGCGCGAGAGGAGAGAGCAGAAAAAACAACACTAGAGGAGAGAGCAGATAAAACAGCGCGAGAGGAGGTGGCAGATAAAACAGTGCGAGAGGAGAGTGCAGATAAAACAGCTGGAGAGAAGAGAGCAGATAAAACAGCGCGAGAGGAGCGAGCAGATAAAACAGCGCGAGAGGAGAGAGCAGATAAAACAGCGCGAGAGGAGATAGCAGATAAAACAGCGCGAGAGGAGGGAGCAGATAAAAAAGAGCGAGAGGAGGGAGCAGATAAAAAGGAGCGAGAGGAGGGAGCATATGAAACAGCGGGAGAGGAGAGAGCAGATAAAACAGCGCGAGTGGAGGGAGCAGATAAAACAGCGCGAGACGAGGGAGCAGATAAAACAGTGTGAGAGGGGGGAGCAGATAAAACAGCGCGAGAGGAGAGAGCAGATAAAACAGCGCGAGAGGAGGGAGCAGATAAAACAGCTGGAGAGAAGAGAGCAGATAAAACAGCGCGAGAGGAGAGAGCAGATAAAACAGCGGGAGAGGAGGGAGCAGATAAAACAGCGCGAGAGGAGAGAGCAGATTAAACAGTGTGAAACGATGGTGCAGATAAAACAGCGCGAGAGAAGAGAGCAGATAATACAGTGCGAGAGGAGGGAGCAGATAAAACAGCGCGAGGGGAGAGAGCAGGTAAAAAAGTGAGAGAGGAGGGAGCAGATAAAACAGTGTGAGAGGAGGGAGCAGATAAAACAGCGTGAGAGAAGAGAGCAGATAAAACAGCGCGAGAGGAGGGAGCAGATAAAACAGCACGAGAGGAGGGAGCAGACAAAACTGTGCGAGAGGAGGGAGCACATAAAACAGCGCGAGAGGAGAGAGCAGATAAAGCAGCGCGAGAGGAGAGATCAGATAAAACAGCGCGAGAGGAGAAATCAGATAAAACAGCGCGAGAGGAGAGAGCAGACAAAACAGCGAGAGAGGAGGCAGCAGATAAAACAGCGCGAGAGGAGGGTGCAGATAAAACAGCGCGAGAGGAGAGAGCAGATAAAACAGCGCGAGAGGAGAGAGCAGATAAAACAGCGCGAGAGGAGGGAGCAGATAAAACAGCGCGAGAGGAGAGAGCAGATAATACAGTGTGAGAGGCGGGAGCACATAAAACAGCGCGAGAGGAGAGAGCAGATAAAACAGCGCGAGAGGAGTGAGCAGATAAAACAGCGCGAGAGGAGAGAGCAGATAAAACAGTGTGAGAGGTGGGAGCACATAAAACAGCGCGAGAGGAGAGAGCAGATACGACAGTTTGAGAGTAGGGAGCAGATAAAGCAGCGCGAGAGGAGGGAGCAGATAAAACAGCGTGAGAGGAGAGAGCAGATAAAACAGTGCGGGAGGAGGGAGCAGATAAAACAGGGCGAGAGGAGAGAGCAGATAAAACAGCACGAGTGGAGGGAGCAGATAAAACAGTGTGAGGGGAGAGAGCAGATAAAACAGCGCGAGAGGAGATAGCAGATAAAACAGCGCGAGAGGAGTGAGCAGATAAAAAAGAGCGAGAGGAGGGAGCAGATAAAAAGGAGCGAGAGGAGGGAGCATATGAAAAAGCGGGAGAGGAGAGAGCAGATAAAACAGCGCGAGTGGAGGGAGCAGATAAAACAGCGCGAGACGAGGGAGCAGATAAAACAGTGTGACAGGAGGGAGCAGATAAAACAGCGCGAGAGGAGAGAGCAGATAAAACAGCGGGAGAGGAGGGACCAGATAGAACAGCGCGAGAGGCGGGAACAGATAAAACAGCGCGAGAGGAGAGAGCAGTTAAAGCAGTGCGAGAGCAGGGAGCAGATAAAACAGCGCGAGAGGAGGGAGCAGATAAAAAAGAGCGAGAGGAGGGAGCAGATAAAAAGGAGCGAGAGGAGGGAGCATATGAAACAGCGGGAGAGGAGAGAGCAGATAAAACAGCGCGAGTGGAGGGAGCAGATAAAACAGCGCGAGACGAGGGAGCAGATAAAACAGTGTGACAGGAGGGAGCAGATAAAACAGCGCGAGAGGAGAGAGCAGATAAAACAGCGGGAGAGGAGGGATCAGATAGAACAGCGCGATAGGCGGGAACAGATAAAACAGCGCGAGAGGAGAGAGCAGTTAAAGCAGTGCGAGAGCAGGGAGCAGATAAAACAGCGCGAGAGGAGAAAGCAGATAAAACAGCGTGAGAGGAGAGAGCAGATAAAACAGAACGACAGGAGGGAGCAGATAAAACAGCGCGAAAGGAGAGTGCAGATAAAACAGATGGAGAGGAGAGAGCAGATAAAACAGCGCGAGAGGACGGAGAAGATAAAACAGCGCGAGAGAAGTGGAGCAGATATAACAGCGCGAGAGGAGAGAGGAGATAAAACAGCTCGAGAGGAGGGAGCAGATAAAACAGCACGAGAGGAGAGAACAGATAATACAGCGCGAGAGGAGGGAGCAGATAAAACAGCGCGAGAGGAGAAAGCAGATAAAACAGCGCGAGAGGAGGGAGCAGATAAAACAGCGCGAGAGGAGGGAGCAGATAAAACAGCTGGAGAGAAGAGACCAGATAAAACAGCGGGAGAGGTGTTAGCAGATAAAACAGCAATAGAGGAGAGGGCAGATAAAACAGCGCGAGAGGAGAGTGCAGATAAAACAGCTGGAGAGAAGAGAGCTGATAAAACAGCGGGAGAGGAGAGATCAGATAAAACAGCGCGAGAGGAGAGCGCAGATAAAACAGCGCGAGAGGAGGGAGCAGATGAAACAGCGCGAGAGGAGGGTGCAGATAAAATATCGCGAGAGGAGAGAGCAGTTAAAACAGCGTGAGAGGAGAGAGCAGATAAAACAGCGCGAGAGGAGAGTGCAGATAAAACAGCTGGAGAGAAGAGAGCAGATAAAACAGCGCGAGAGGATGGAGCAGATATAACAGCGCGAGAGGAGAGAGCAGATAAAAAAGAGCGAGAGGAGGGAGCAGATAAAAAAGAGCGAGAGGAGGGAGCATATGAAACAGCGCGAGAGGAGAGGGCAGATAAAACAGCGCGAGTGGAGAGTGCAGATAAAACAGCGCGAGAGGAGAGAGCAGATAAAACAGCGCGAGAGGAGGGAGCAGATAAAACAACGCGAGAGGAGAGAGTAGATAAAAAAGAGCGAGAGGAGGGAGCAGATAAAAAAGAGCGAGAGGAGGGAGCATATGAAACAGCGGGAGAGGAGAGAGCAGATAATACAGCGCGAGTGGAGGGAGCAGATAAAACAGCGCGAGACGAGGGAGCAGATAAAACAGTGTGAGAGGAGGGAGCAGATAAAACAGCACGAGAGGAGAGAGCAGATAAAACAGCGCGAGAGGAGGGAGCAGATAAAACAGCTGGAGAGAAGAGAGCAGATAAAACAGCGCGAGAGGAGAAGAGCAGATTATACAGCGGGAGAGGAGGGAGCAGATAAAACAGCGCGAGATGAGAGAGCAGATTAAACAGTGTGAAACGATGGTGCAGATAAAACAGCGCGAGAGAAGAGAGCAGATAAAACAGCGCGAGAGGAGACAGCAGATAAAACAGTGTGAAAGGAGGGAGCAGATAAAACAGCGCGAGAGGAGAGAGCAGATAAAACAGCGCGAGAGGAGAGTGCAGATAAAACAGCTGGAGAGAAGAGAGCAGATAAAACAGCGCGAGAGGAGGGAGCAGATAAAACAGCGCGAGAGGAGAGAGCAGATAAAACACCTGGAGAGAAGAGAGCAGATAAAACAGCGCGAGAGGAGAGAGCAGATAAAACAGCGGGAGAGGAGACAGCAGATAAAACAGCGCGAGAGGAGAGAGCAGATAAAACAGTGTGAAAGGAGGGAGCAGATAAAACAGCGCGAGAGAAGAGAGCAGATAATACAGCGCGAGAGGAGAGAGCAGATAAAACAGCGGGAGAGGAGAGAGCAGATAAAACAGCGCGAGAGGAGGGAGCAGATAAAACAGCGCGAGAGGAGAGAGCAGATTAAACAGCGCGAGAGGAGGGAGAAGATAAAACAGCGCAAGAGGAGAGAGCAGATAAAACAGCGCGAGAGGAGAGATCAGATAAAACAGCGCGAGAGGAGAGATCAGATAAAACAGCGCGAGAGGAGAGAGCAGACAAAAAAGCGAGACAGGAGGGAGCAGATAAAACAGAGCGAGTGGAGGGATGAGATAAAACAGCACGAGTGGAGAGAGCAGATTAAACAGCGTGAGAGGAGAGAGCAGATAAAACAGCGCGAGAGGAGCGAGAAGATAAAACAGCGCGAGAGGAGAGAGCAGATGAAACAGAGCGAGAGGAGGGAGCATATGAAACAGCGCGAGAGGAGAGAGCAGATAAAACAGAGCGAGCGGAGAGAGCAGATAAAAGAGCGCGAGAGTTGGGAGCAGATAAGGCAGCGCGAGAAGAGGGAGCAGATAAAACAGCACGAGAGGAGAGAGCAGATAAAACAGCGCGAGAGGAGGGAGCAGATAAAACAGCGTGAGAGGAGGGAAAAGATAAAACAGCTTGAGAGGTGGGACCTGATAAACAGCGCGAGAGGAGGGAGCAGATAAAACAGCGCGAGGCGAGAGAGCAGATGAAACAGCGCGAGTGGAGGGAGCAGATAAAACAGCGCAAGAGGAGAAAGCAGATAAAACAGCGCGAGAGGGAGGAGCAGATAAAACAGCGCGAGAGGAGGGAGCAGATAAAACAGCTGGAGAGAAGAGACCAGATAAAACAGCGGGAGAGGAGATAGCATAAAAAACAGCACGAGAGGAGAGGGCAGATAAAACAGCGCGAGAGGAGAGTGCAGATAAAACAACTGGAGAGAAGAGAGCAGATAAAACATCGGGAGAGGAGAGAGCAGATAAAACAGCGCGAGAGGATGGAGCAGATAAAACAGTGCGAGAGGAGGGAGCAGATGAAACAGCGCAAGAGGAGGGTGCAGATAAAATATCGCGAGAGGAGAGAGCAGATCAAACAGCGCGAGAGGACGGAGCAGATAAAACAGCGGTAGAACGGAGAGCAGATAAAACAGCGCGAGAGGAGGGAGCTGATAAAACAGCGCGAGAGGAGAGAGCAGATAAAACAGCGCGAGAGGAGACAGCAGATAAAACAGTGTGAAAGGAGGGAGCAGATAAAACAGCGCGAGAGGAGAGAGCAGATAAAACAGCGCGAGAGGAGAGTGCAGATAAAACAGCTGGAGAGAAGAGAGCAGATAAAACAGCGCGAGAGGAGGGACCAGATAAAACAGCGCGAGAGGAGAGAGCAGATAAAACACCTGGAGAGAAGAGAGCAGATAAAACAGCGCGAGAGGAGGGAGCAGATAAAACAGCGCGAGAGGAGGGAGCAGATAAAACAGCTGGAGAGAAGAGACCAGATAAAACAGCGGGAGAGGTGATAGCAGATAAAACAGCAATAGAGGAGAGGGCAGATAAAACAGCGCGAGAGGAGAGTGCAGATAAAACAGCTGGAGAGAAGAGAGCTGATAAAACAGCGGGAGAGGAGAGATCAGATAAAACAGCGCGAGAGGAGAGCGCAGATAAAACAGCGCGAGAGGAGGGAGCAGATGAAACAGCGCGAGAGGAGGGTGCAGATAAAATATCGCGAGAGGAGAGAGTTGTTAAAACAGCGCGAGAGGAGAGAGCAGATAAAACAGCGCGAGAGGAGAGTGCAGATAAAACAGCTGGAGAGAAGAGAGCAGATAAAACAGCGCGAGAGGATGGAGCAGATATAACAGCGCGAGAGGAGAGAGCAGATAAAAAGAGCGAGAGGAGGGAGCAGATAAAAAAGAGCGAGAGGAGGGAGCATATGAAACAGCGCGAGAGGAGAGGGCAGATAAAACAGCGCGAGTGGAGAGTGCAGATAAAACAGCGCGAGAGGAGAGAGCAGATAAAACAGCGCGAGAGGAGGGAGCAGATAAAACAACGCGAGAGGAGAGAGTAGATAAAAAAGAGCGAGAGGAGGGAGCAGATAAAAAAGAGCGAGAGGAGGGAGCATATGAAACAGCGGGAGAGGAGAGAGCAGATAATACAGCGCGAGTGGAGGGAGCAGATAAAACAGCGCGAGACGAGGGAGCAGATAAAACAGTGTGAGAGGAGGGAGCAGATAAAACAGCACGAGAGGAGAGAGCAGATAAAACAGCGCGAGAGGAGGGAGCAGATAAAACAACTGGAGAGAAGAGAGCAGATAAAACAGCGCGAGAGGAGAAGAGCAGATTATACAGCGGGAGAGGAGGGACCAGATAAAACAGCGCGAGATGAGAGAGCAGATTAAACAGTGTGAAACGATGGTGCAGATAAAACAGCGCGAGAGAAGAGAGCAGATAAAACAGCGCGAGAGGAGACAGCAGATAAAACAGTGTGAAAGGAGGGAGCAGATAAAACAGCGCGAGAGGAGAGAGCAGATAAAACAGCGCGAGAGGAGAGTGCAGATAAAGCAGCTGGAGAGAAGAGAGCAGATAAAACAGCGCGAGAGGAGGGAGCAGATAAAACAGCGCGAGAGGAGAGAGCAGATAAAACACCTGGAGAGAAGAGAGCAGATAAAACAGCGCGAGAGGAGAGAGCAGATAAAACAGCGGGAGAGGAGACAGCAGATAAAACAGCGCGAGAGGAGAGAGCAGATAAAACAGTGTGAAAGGAGGGAGCAGATAAAACAGCGCGAGAGAAGAGAGCAGATAATACAGCGCGAGAGGAGAGAGCAGATAAAACAGCGGGAGAGGAGAGAGCAGATAAAACAGCGCGAGAGGAGGGAGCAGATAAAACAGCGCGAGAGGAGAGAGCAGATTAAACAGCGCGAGAGGAGGGAGAAGATAAAACAGCGCAAGAGGAGAGAGCAGATAAAACAGCGCGAGAGGAGAGATCAGATAAAACAGCGCGAGAGGAGAGATCAGATAAAACAGCGCGAGAGGAGAGAGCAGACAAAAAAGCGAGACAGGAGGGAGCAGATAAAACAGAGCGAGTGGAGGGATGAAATAAAACAGCACGAGTGGAGAGAGCAGATTAAACAGCGTGAGAGGAGAGAGCAGATAAAACAGCGCGAGAGGAGCGAGAAGATAAAACAGCGAGAGAGGAGAGAGCAGATGAAACAGAGCGAGAGGAGGGAGCATATGAAACAGCGCGAGAGGAGAGAGCAGATAAAACAGAGCGAGCGGAGAGAGCAGATAAAAGAGCGCGAGAGTTGGGAGCAGATAAGGCAGCGCGAGAAGAGGGAGCAGATAAAACAGCACGAGAGGAGAGAGCAGATAAAACAGCGCGAGAGGAGGGAGCAGATAAAACAGCGCAAGAGGAGGGAGCAGATAAAACAGTGTGAGAGGAGGGAGCAGATAAAACAGCGCGAGAGGAGGGAGCAGATAATACAGCGCGAGTGGAGGGTGCAGATAAAACAGCGTGAGAGGAGGGAAAAGATAAAACAGCTTGAGAGGTGGGAGCTGATAAACAGCGCGAGAGGAGGGAGCAGATAAAACAGCGCGAGGCGAGAGAGCAGATGAAACAGCGCGAGTGGAGGGAGCAGATAAAACAGCGCAAGAGGAGAAAGCAGATAAAACAGCGCGAGAGGGAGGAGCAGATAAAACAGCGCGAGAGGAGGGAGCAGATAAAACAGCTGGAGAGAAGAGACCAGATAAAACAGCGGGAGAGGAGATAGCATAAAAAACAGCACGAGAGGAGAGGGCAGATAAAACAGCGCGAGAGGAGAGTGCAGATAAAACAACTGGAGAGAAGAGAGCAGATAAAACATCGGGAGAGGAGAGAGCAGATAAAACAGCGCGAGAGGATGGAGCAGATAAAACAGTGCGAGAGGAGGGAGCAGATGAAACAGCGCGAGAGGAGGGTGCAGATAAAATATCGCGAGAGGAGAGAGCAGATAAAACAGCGCGAGAGGACGGAGCAGATAAAACAGCGGTATAACGGAGAGCAGATAAAACAGCGCGAGAGGAGGGAGCTGATAAAACAGCGCGAGAGGAGAGAGCAGATAAAACAGCGCGAGAGGAGACAGCAGATAAAACAGTGTGAAAGGAGGGAGCAGATAAAACAGCGCGAGAGGAGAGAGCAGATAAAACAGCGCGAGAGGAGAGTGCAGATAAAACAGCTGGAGAGAAGAGAGCAGATAAAACAGCGCGAGAGGAGGGACCAGATAAAACAGCGCGAGAGGAGAGAGCAGATAAAACACCTGGAGAGAAGAGAGCAGATAAAACAGCATGAGAGGAGGGAGCAGATAAAACAGCGCGAGAGGAGAGAGCAGATAAAAGAGCATGAGAGGGGGTAGCAGATATAACAGCGTGAGAGGAGAAAGCAGATAAAACAGCGCGAGAGGAGGGAGCAGATAAAACAGCGCGAGAGGAGGGAGCAGATAAAACAGCTGGAGAGAAGAGACCAGATAAAACAGCTGGAGAGAAGAGAGCAGATAAAACAGCGCGAGAGGAGAGAGCAGATAAAACAGCGGGGGAGGACGGAGCAGATAAAACAGCGCGAGAGGAGACAGCAGATAAAACAGTCTGAAAGGAGGGAGCAGATAAAACAGCGCGAGAGAAGAGAGAAGATAATACAGCGCGAGAGGAGGGAGCAGATAAAACAGCGCGAGAGGAGAGAGCAGATAAAACAGTGTGAGAGGAGGGAGCAGATAACACAGTGTGAGAGGAGGGAGCAGATAAAACAGCGCGAGAGAAGAGAGCAGATAAAACAGTGCGACCGGAGGGAGCAGATAAACAGCGCGGGAAAGGAGGGAGCAGATAAAACAGCGGGAGAGGAGAGAGCAGATAAAACAGCGCGAGAGGAGAGAGCAGAAAAAACAACACTAGAGGAGAGAGCAGATAAAACAGCGCGAGAGGAGGTGGCAGATAAAACAGTGCGAGAGGAGAGTACAGATAAAACAGCTGGAGAGAAGAGAGCAGATAAAACAGCGCGAGAGGAGGGAGCAGATAAAACAGCGCGAGAGGAGAGAGCAGATAAAACAGCGCGAGAGGAGATAGCAGATAAAACAGCGCGAGAGGAGGGAGCAGATAAAAAAGAGCGAGAGGAGGGAGCAGATAAAAAGGAGCGAGAGGAGGGAGCATATGAAACAGCGGGAGAGGAGAGAGCAGATAAAACAGCGCGAGTGGAGGGAGCAGATAAAACAGCGCGAGACGAGGGAGCAGATAAAACAGTGTGAGAGGGGGGAGCAGATAAAACAGCGCGAGAGGAGAGAGCAGATAAAACAGTGCGAGAGGAGGGAGCAGATAAAACAGCTGGAGAGAAGAGAGCAGATAAAACAGCGCGAGAGGAGAGAGCAGATAAAACAGCGGGAGAGGAGGGAGCAGATAAAACAGCGCGAGAGGAGAGAGCAGATTAAACAGTGTGAAACGATGGTGCAGATAAAACAGCGCGAGAGAAGAGAGCAGATAATACAGTGCGAGAGGAGGGAGCAGATAAAACAGCGCGAGGGGAGAGAGCAGGTAAAAAAGTGAGAGAGGAGGGAGCAGATAAAACAGTGTGAGAGGAGGGAGCAGATAAAACAGCACGAGAGGAGGGAGCAGATAAAACAGCACGAGAGGAGGGAGCAGACAAAACTGTGCGAGAGGAGGGAGCACATAAAACAGCGCGAGAGGAGAGAGCAGATAAAGCAGCGCGAGAGGAGAGATCAGATAAAACAGCGCGAGAGGAGAAATCAGATAAAACAGCGCGAGAGGAGAGAGCAGACAAAACAGCGAGAGAGGAGGCAGCAGATAAAACAGCGCGAGAGGAGGGTGCAGATAAAACAGCGCGAGAGGAGAGAGCAGATAAAACAGCGCGAGAGGAGAGAGCAGATAAAACAGCGCGAGAGGAGGGAGCAGATAAAACAGCGCGAGAGGAGAGAGCAGATAATACAGTGTGAGAGGCGGGAGCACATAAAACAGCGCGAGAGGAGAGAGCAGATAAAACAGCGCGAGAGGAGTGAGCAGATAAAACAGCGCGAGAGGAGAGAGCAGATAAAACAGTGTGAGAGGTGGGAGCACATAAAACAGCGCGAGAGGAGAGAGCAGATACGACAGTTTGAGAGTAGGGAGCAGATAAAGCAGCGCGAGAGGAGGGAGCAGATAAAACAGCGTGAGAGGAGAGAGCAGATAAAACAGTGCGGGAGGAGGGAGCAGATAAAACAGTGTGAGGGGAGAGAGCAGATAAAACAGCGTGAGAGAAGAGAGCAGATAAAACAGCGCGAGAGGAGGGAGCAGATAAAACAGCACGAGAGGAGGGAGCAGACAAAACTGTGCGAGAGGAGGGAGCACATAAAACAGCGCGAGAGGAGAGAGCAGATAAAGCAGCGCGAGAGGAGAGATCAGATAAAACAGCGCGAGAGGAGAAATCAGATAAAACAGCGCGAGAGGAGAGAGCAGACAAAACAGCGAGAGAGGAGGCAGCAGATAAAACAGCGCGAGAGGAGGGTGCAGATAAAACAGCGCGAGAGGAGAGAGCAGATAAAACAGCGCGAGAGGAGAGAGCAGATAAAACAGCGCGAGAGGAGGGAGCAGATAAAACAGCGCGAGAGGAGAGAGCAGATAATACAGTGTGAGAGGCGGGAGCACATAAAACAGCGCGAGAGGAGAGAGCAGATAAAACAGCGCGAGAGGAGTGAGCAGATAAAACAGCGCGAGAGGAGAGAGCAGATAAAACAGTGTGAGAGGTGGGAGCACATAAAACAGCGCGAGAGGAGAGAGCAGATACGACAGTTTGAGAGTAGGGAGCAGATAAAGCAGCGCGAGAGGAGGGAGCAGATAAAACAGCGTGAGAGGAGAGAGCAGATAAAACAGTGCGGGAGGAGGGAGCAGATAAAACAGTGTGAGGGGAGAGAGCAGATAAAACAGCGCGAGAGGAGATAGCAGATAAAACAGCGCGAGAGGAGGGAGCAGATAAAAAAGAGCGAGAGGAGGGAGCAGATAAAAAGGAGCGAGAGGAGGGAGCATATGAAACAGCGGGAGAGGAGAGAGCAGATAAAACAGCGCGAGTGGAGGGAGCAGATAAAACAGCGCGAGACGAGGGAGCAGATAAAACAGTGTGACAGGAGGGAGCAGATAAAACAGCGCGAGAGGACAGAGCAGGTAAAACAATGTGAGAGGAGGGAGAAGATAAAACAGTGTGAGAGGAGGGAGCAGATAAAACAGCGTGAGTGAAGAGAGCAGATAAAACAGCGCGAGAGGAGGGAACAGATAAAACAGCGCAGGAGGAGGGAGCAGATAAAACAGTGTGAGAGGAGGGAGCAGATAAAACAGCGCGAGAGAAGAGAGCAGATAAAACAGTGCGACCGGAGGGTGCAGATAAACAGCGCGAGAAAGGAGGGAGCAGATAAAACAGCACGAGAGGAGAGAGCAGATAAAACAGCGCGAGAGGAGAGAGCAGAAAAAACAGCACTAGAGGAGAGAGCAGATAAAACAGCGCGAGAGGAGGGAGCAGATATAACAGCGCGAGAGGTGTGAGCAGATAAAGAAGTGCGATAGGAGAGAGCAGATAAAACAGCGCGAGAGGAGAGTGCAGATAAAGCAGGGCGAGAGGAGGGAGCAGATAAAGCAGAGCGAGAGGGGAGAGCATATAAAACAGTGTGAGAGGAGGGAGCAGATAAAACAGCACGAGAGGAGAGAGCAGATAAAACAGCGGGAGACGAGAGAGCAGATTAAACAGTGCGAGAGGAGGGAGAAGATAAAACAGCGCCAGAGAAGGAGAGCAGATTAAACAGCGCGAGAGGAGAGAGCAGATTAAACAGTGTGAGGGGAGAGAGCAGATAAAACAGCGCGAGAGGAGAGAACAGATAAAACAGCGCGAGAGGAGGGAGCAGATAAAACAGCGGGAGAGGAGAGAGCAGAGAAAACAGCGGGAGAGGTGGGAGCAGATAAAACAGAGTGAGAGGAGAGAACAGATAAAACAGCGGGAGAGGAGGTAGCAGATAAAACATCGCGAGAGGAGAGAGCAGATAAAACAGCGCGAGAGGATGGAGCAGATAAAACAGCGCGAGAGGAGAGAGCAGATAAAACAGCGGGAGAGGAGGGATTGGATAAAACAGCGCGAGAGGAGAGAGCAGATAAAAGAGCGTGAGGGGGGGAGCAGATTAAACAGCGCGAGAGGAGGGAGCAGATAAGACAGCGCGAGAGGAGGGAGCAGATAAAACAGCGCGAGAGGAGGGTGCAGATAAAACAACATGAGAGAAGAGAGCAGATAAAACAGCGGGAGAGGAGAGAGTAGATAAAACAGCGCGAGAGTAGGGAGCAGATAAAACAGCGCGAGAGGAGAGAGCAGATAAAACAGCGCGAGAGGAGTGAGCAGATAAAACAGCGCGACAGGAGAGAGCTGATAAAACAGCGCGAGAGGAGAGTGCAGATAAAGCAGCTGGAGAGAAGAGAGCAGATAAAGCAGCGCGAGAGGAGGGAGCAGATAAAACAGCGCGAGAGGAGAGAGCAGATAAAACAGCGCGAGAGGAGAGAGCAGATAAAACAGCGCGAGAGGAGGGAGCAGATAAAAAAGTGCGAGAGGAGGGAGCAGATAAAAAAGAGCGAGAGGAGGGAGCATATGAAACAGCGCGAGAGGAGAGAGTAGATAACACAGCGCGAGACGAGTGAGCAGATAATACAGTGTGAGAGGAGGGAGCAGATAAAACAGCGCGAGAGGAGAGAGCAGATAAAACAGTGTGAAAGGAGGGAGCAGATAAAACAGCGCGAGAGAATAGGGCAGATAAGGCAGCGCGAGAGGAGGGAGCAGATAAAACAGCGCGAGAGGAGAGAGCAGGTAAAACAATGTGAGAGGAGGGAGCTGATAAAACAGTGTGAGAGGAGGGAGCAGATAAAACAGTGTGAGAGAAGAGAGCAGATGAAACAGCGCCAGAGGAGAGAGCAGATAAAACAGAGCGAGAGGAGCGAGCAGATAAAACAGAGCGAGAGGTAGGAGCAGATAAAAGAGCGCGAGAGGAGGGAGCAGATAAAACAGCGCGAGAGGAGGTAACAGATAAAACAGCGCAAGAGGAGGGAGCGGATAAAACAGCGCGAGAGGAGAGAGCAGATGAAACAGCGCCAGAGGAGGGAGCAGATAATACAGTGTGAGAGGAGGGAGCAGATAAAACAGCGCGAGAGGAGAGAGCAGATAAAACAGCGCGAGAGGAGGGAGCAGATAAAACAGCTGGAGAGAAGAGAGCAGATAATACAGCGCGAGAGGAGAGAGCAGATAAAACAGCGGGAGAGGAGGGAGCAGATAAACAGCGTTAGAGGAGAGAGCAGATAAAACAGTGTGAAAGGAGGGAGCAGATAAAACAGCGCGAGAGAATAGAGCAGATAAGGCAGCGCGAGAGGAGGGAGCAGATAAAACAGCGCGAGAGGAGAGAGCAGGTAAAACAATGTGAGAGGAGGGAGCAGATAAAACAGTGTGAGAGGAGGGAGCAGATAAAACAGTGTGAGAGAAGAGAGCAGATGAAACAGCGCCAGAGGAGCGAGCAGATAAAACAGAGCGAGAGGTAGGAGCAGATAAAAGAGGGCGAGAGGAGGGAGCAGATAAAACAGCGCGAGAGGAGAGAGCAGATGAAACAGCGCCAGAGGAGGGAGCAGATAAAACAGCGCGAGAGGAGGCAGCAGATAAAACAGCGCGAAAGGAGGGAGCAGATAAAACAGCGAGAGAGGAAGGGAGCAGATAAAACAGCGCGAGAGGAGGGAGCAGATGAATCAGTGTGAGAGGAGGGAGCGGATTAAACAGCGCGAGAGGAGGGAGCAGATAAAACAGCGCGAGAGGAGGCAGCAGATAAAACAGCGCGAGACGAGGGAGCAGATAAAACAGGACGAGAGGAGAGATCAGATAAAACAGCGCGAGAGGAGAGAGCAGATAAAAGAGCGGGAGTGGTGGGAGCAGGTAAAGCACTGTGAGAGGTGGGAGCAGATATAACAGCGCGAGAGGAGAGAGCAGGTAAAACAGCGCGAGAGGAGAGAGCAGATAAAACAGATCGAGAGGCGAGAGCAGATAAAACAGAGGGAGAGGAGAGAGCAGATAAAACAGCGTGAGAGGAAAGAGCAGATAAAAGAGCGCGAGAGGAGGGAGCAGATAAAACAGCGCGAGAGGAGGGAGCAGATAAAACAGCGCGAGAGGAGGGAGAAGATAAAACAGTGCGAGAGGAGGGAGAAGATAAAACAGCGCAAGAGGAGGGAGAAGATAAAACAGTGCAAGAGGAGGGAGCAGATAAAACAGCGTGAGAGAAGAGAGCAGACAAAACAGTGTGAGGGGAGAGAGCAGATAAAATAGCGCGAGAGGAGGGAGCAGACCAAACAGCGCGAGAGGACGGAGCAGATAAAACAGTGCGAGAGGACGAAGCAGATAAAACAGCGCGAGAGGAGGGTGCAGATAAAACAGCGCGAGAGGAGGGAGCAGATAAAACAGCGCAAGAGGAGGGAGCAGATAAAACAGCGCGAGAGGAGAGAGCAGATAAAACAGCGTGAGAGGAAGGAGCAGATAAAACAGCGCGAGCGGAGAGAGCAGATAAAACAGCGCAAGAGGAGGTAGCAGATAAAACAGCGGGAGAGGAGTGAGCAGATATAACAGCACGAGAGGAGAGAGCAGATAAAACAGCGGGAGAGGAGAGAGCAGATAAAACAGCGCGAGAGGAGAGAGCAGATAAAACAGCGCGAGAGGAGGGAGCAGATAAAACAGCGCGACAGGAGAGAGCAGATAAAACAGCGCGAGAGGAGGGAGAAGATAAAACAGCACAAGAGGAGAGAGCAGATAAAACAGCGCGAGAGGAGAGATCAGATAAAACAGCGCGAGAGGAGAGATCAGATAAAACAGCGCGAGAGGAGAGAGCAGACAAAAAAGCGAGACAGGAGGGAGCAGATAAAACAGAGCGAGAGGAGGGAGCAGATAAAACTGCACGAGTGGAGAGAGCAGATAAAACAGCGCGAGAGGAGAGAGCAGATAAAACAGTGCGAGAGGAGAGAGAAGATAAAACAGCGCGAGAGGAGAGAGCAGATGAAACAGAGCGAGAGGAGGGAGCATATGAAACAGCGCGGGAGGAGAGAGCAGATAATACAGAGCGAGAGGAGAGAGCAGATAAAAGAGCGCGAGAGTTGGGAGCAGATGAGGCAGCGCGAGAGGATGGAGCAGATAAAACAGCGGGAGAGGAGAGAGCAGATAAAACAGTGCGAGAGGAGAGAGCAAATAAAACAGGGCGAGAGGAGGGAGCAGATAAAACAGCGCGAGAAGAGGGAGCAGATAAAACAGTGCGAGAGGAGAGAGCAGATAAACAGCGCGAGAGGAGGGAGCAGATAAAACAGCGCGAGAGGAGGGAGCAGATAAAACAGCGCGAGAGGAGGGTGCAGATAAAACAGCGCGAGAGGAGTGAGAAGATAAAACAGCTTGAGAGGTGGGACCTGATAAACAGCGCGAGAGGAGGGAGCAGATAAAACAGCGCGAGGCGAGAAAGCAGATGAAACAGCGCGAGTGGAGGGAGCAGATAAAACAGTGTGAGAGGAGGGAGCAGATAAAACAGCGCGAGAGGAGGGAGCAGATAAAACAGCGCGAGAGGAGGGTGCAGATAAAACAGCGCGAGAGGAGGGCGAAGATAAAACAGCTTGAGAGGTGGGACCTGATAAACAGCGCGAGAGGAGGGAGCAGATAAAACAGCGCGAGGCGAGAGAGCAGATGAAACAGCGGGAGTGGAGGGAGCAGATAAAACAGCGCGAGAGGAGAAAGCAGATAAAACAGCGCGAGAGGACGGAGCAGATAAAACAGCGCGAGAGGAGGGAGCAGATAAAACAGCTGGAGAAAAGAGACCAGATAAAACAGCGGGAGAGGAGATAGCAGAAAAAACAGCACGAGAGGAGAGGGCAGATAAAACAGCGCGAGAGGAGAGTGCAGATAAAACAACTGGAGAGAAGAGAGCAGATAAAACATCGGGAGAGGAGAGAGCAGATAAAACAGCGTGAGAGGAGGGAGCAGATAAAACAGTGCGAGAGGAGGGAGCAGATGAAACAGCGCAAGAGGAGGGTGCAGATAAAATATCGCGAGAGGAGAGAGCAGATCAAACAGCGCGAGAGGACGGAGCAGATAAAACAGCGGGAGAACAGAGAGCAGATAAAACAGCGTGAGAGGAGGGAGCTGATAAAACAGCGCGAGAGGAGAGAGCAGATAAAACAGCGCAAGAGGAGACAGCAGATAAAACAGTGTGAAAGGAGGGAGCAGATAAAACAACGTGAGAGGAGAGAGCAGATAAAACAGCGTGAGAGGAGAGTGCAGATAAAACAGCTGGAGAGAAGAGAGCAGATAAAACAGCGCGAGAGGAGGGACCAGATAAAACAGCGCGAGAGGAGAGAGCAGATAAAAGAGCGTGAGAGGGGGGGGCAGATTAAACAGCGCGAGAGGAGGGAGCAGATAAGACAGCGCGAGAGGAGGGAGCAGATAAAACAGCGCGAGAGGAGGGTGCAGATAAAACAACGTGAGAGAAGAGAGCAGATAAAACAGCGGGAGAGGAGAGAGTAGATAAAACAGCGCGAGAGTAGGGAGCAGATAAAACAGCGCGAGAGGAGAGAGCAGATAAAACACCGCGAGAGGAGTGAGCAGATAAAACAGCGCGAGAGGAGAGAGCTGATAAAACAGCGCGAGAGAAGAGTGCATATAAAGCAGCGCGAGAGGAGGGAGCAGATAAAACAGCGCGATAGGAGAGAGCAGATAAAACAGCGCGAGAGGAGAGAGCAGATAAAACAGCGCGAGAGGAGGGAGCAGATAAAAAAGAGCGAGAGGAGGGAGCAGATAAAAAAGAGAGAGAGGATGGAACATATGAAACAGCGCGAGAGGAGAGAGTAGATAACACAGCGCGAGACGAGGGAGCAGACAATACAGTGTGAGAGGAAGGAGCAGATAAAACCGCGCGAGAGGAGAGAGCAGATAAAACAGCGCGAGAGGAGGGAGCAGATAAAACAGCTGGTGAGAAGAGAGCAGATAATACAGCGCGAGAGGAGAGAGCAGATAAAACAGCGGGAGAGGAGGGAGCAGATAAAACAGCGTGAGAGGGGAGAGCAGATAAAACAGTGTGAAAGGAGGGAGCAGATAAAACAGCGCGAGAGATTAGAGCAGATAAGGCAGCGCGAGAGGAGGGAGCAGATAAAGCAGCGCGACAGGAGAGAGCAGGTAAAACAATGTGAGAGGAGGGAGCAGATAAAACAGTGTGAGAGGAGGGAGCAGATAAAACAGTGTGAGAGAAGAGAGCAGATAAAACAGCGCGAGAGGAGGGAGCAGATAAAACAGCGCGGTAGGAGGGAGCAGATAAAACAGTGTGAGAGGAGGGAGCAGATAAAACAGCGCGAGGGAAGAGAGCAGATAAAACAGTGCGAGCGGAGGGAGCAGATAAACAGCGCGAGAAAGGAGGGTGCAGATAAAACAGCGCGAGAGGAGAGAGCAGATAAAACAGCGCGAGAGGAGAGAGCAGAAAAAACAGCACTAGAGGAGAGAGCAGATAAAACAGCGCGAGAGGAGGGAGCAGATTATACAGCGCGAGAGGAGGGAGCAGATAGAACAGTGCGAGATGAGGGAGCAGATAAAACAGCGCGAGAGGAGAGAGCAGATAAAACAGCGCCAAAGGAGGGAGCAGATAAAACAGCATGAGAGGAGAAAGCAGATAAAACAGCGCGAGAGGAGGTAGCAGATAAAACAGCGGGAGAGGAGAGAGCAGATAAAGCAGCGCGAGAGGAGAGAGCAGATAAAACAGCGGGAGAGGAGAGAGCAGATAAAACAGCGCGAGAGGAGAGAGCAGATAAAACAGCGTGAGAGAAGGGAGCAGATAAAACAGCGCGAGAGGTGAGAGCAGATAAAATAGCGTGCGAGGAGGGAGAAGATAAAACAACGCGAGAGGAGAGAACAGATAAAACAGCGCGACAGGAGAGATCAGATAAAACAGCGCGAGAGGAGAGAGCAGATAAAACAGCGCGAGAGGAGAGAGCACATAAAACAGCGCGAGAGGAGGGAGCAGATAAAGCAGCGCAAGAGGAGAGAGCAGATAAATAAGCGCGAGAGGAGGTAGCAGATCAAACAGCGCGAGAGGAGGGAGCAGATAAAACAGCGCGAGAGGAGAGAGCAGAAAAAACAGCGCGAGACGAGAGAGCAGATAAAACAGGACGAGAGGCGAGATCAGATATAACAGTGCGAGAGGGGAGAGCATATAAACAGTGTGAGAGGAGGTAGCAGATAAAACAGCACGAGAGGAGAGAGCAGATAAAACAGCGGGAGAGGAGAGAGCAGATAAAACAGCGCGAGAGGAGGGAGAAGATAAAACAGCGCGAGAGAATGGGAGCAGATAAAACAGCGCGAGAGGAGAGATCAGATAAAACAGCGCGAGAGGAGAGAGCAGTCAAAAAAGCGAGACAGGAGGGAGCAGATAAAACAGAGCGAGAGGAGGGAGCAGATAAAACTGCACGAGTGGAGAGAGCAGATAAAACAGCGCGAGAGGAGAGAGCAGATATAACAGCGCGAGAGGAGAGAGAAGATAAAACAGCGCGAATGGAGTGGGCAGATGAAATAGAGCGAGAGGAGGGAGCATATGAAACAGCGCGGGAGGAGAGAGCAGATAATACAGAGCGAGAGGAGAGAGCAGATAAAAGAGCGCGAGAGTTGGGAGCAGATAAGGCAGCGCGAGAGGATGGAGCAGATAAAACAGCGGGAGAGGAGAGAGCAGATAAAACAGTGCCAGAGGAGAGAGCAAATAAAACAGGGCGAGAGGAGGGAGCAGATAAAACAGCGCGAGAAGAGGGAGCAGATAAAACAGTGCGAGAGGAGAGAGCAGATAAACAGCGCGAGAGGAGGGAGCAGATAAAACAGCGCGAGAGGAGAGAGCAGATAAAACAGCGCGAGAGGAGGGTGCAGATAAAACAGCGCGAGAGGAGTGAGAAGATAAAACAGCTTGAGAGGTGGGACCTGATAAACAGCGCGAGAGGAGGGAGCAGATAAAACAGCGCGAGGCGAGAAAGCAGATGAAACAGCGCGAGTGGAGGGAGCAGATAAAACAGTGTGAGAGGAGGGAGCAGATAAAACAGCGCGAGAGGAGGGAGCAGATAAAACAGCGCGAGAGGAGGGTGCATATAAAACAGCGCGAGAGGAGGGCGAAGATAAAACAGCTTGAGAGGTGGGACCTGATAAACAGCGCGAGAGGTGGGAGCAGATAAAACAGCGCGAGAGGAGAGAGCAGAAAAAACAGCACGAGACGAGAGAGCAGATAAAACAGGACGAGAGGCGAGATCAGATATAACAGTGCGAGAGGGGAGAGCATATAAACAGTGTGAGAGGAGGTAGCAGATAAAACAGCACGAGAGGAGAGAGCAGATAAAACAGCGGGAGTGGAGAGAGCAGATAAAACAGCGCGAGAGGAGGGAGAAGATAAAACAGCGCGAGAGAATGGGAGCAGATAAAACAGCGCGAGAGGAGAGATCAGATAAAACAGCGCGAGAGGAGGGAGCAGATAAAACAGCGCGAGAGGAGAGAGCAGAAAAAACAGCGCGAGACGAGAGAGCAGATAAAACAGGACGAGAGGCGAGATCAGATATAACAGTGCGAGAGGGGAGAGCATATAAACAGTGTGAGAGGAGGTAGCAGATAAAACAGCACGAGAGGAGAGAGCAGATAAAACAGCGGGAGAGGAGAGAGCAGATAAAACAGCGCGAGAGGAGGGAGAAGATAAAACAGCGCGAGAGAATGGGAGCAGATAAAACAGCGCGAGAGGAGAGATCAGATAAAACAGCGCGAGAGGAGAGAGCAGACAAAAAAGCGAGACAGGAGGGAGCAGATAAAACAGAGCGAGAGGAGGGAGCAGATAAAACTGCACGAGTGGAGAGAGCAGATAAAACAGCGCGAGAGGAGAGAGCAGATAAAACAGCGCGAGAGGAGAGAGAAGATAAAACAGCGCGAGAGGAGAGAGCAGATGAAACAGAGCGAGAGGAGGGAGCATATGAAACAGCGCGGGAGGAGAGAGCAGATAATACAGAGCGAGAGGAGAGAGCAGATAAAAGAGCGCGAGAGTTGGGAGCAGATAAGGCAGCGCGAGAGGATGGAGCAGATAAAACAGCGGGAGAGGAGAGAGCAGATAAAACAGTGCGAGAGGAGAGAGCAAATAAAACAGGGCGAGAGGAGGGAGCAGATAAAACAGCGCGAGAAGAGGGAGCAGATAAAACAGTGCGAGAGGAGAGAGCAAATAAAACAGGGCGAGAGGAGGGAGCAGATAAAACAGCGCGAGAAGAGGGAGCAGATAAAACAGTGCGAGAGGAGAGAGCAGATAAACAGCGCGAGAGGAGGGAGCAGATAAAACAGCGCGAGAGGAGAGAGCAGATAAAACAGCGCGAGAGGAGGGTGCAGATAAAACAGCGCGAGAGGAGTGAGAAGATAAAACAGCTTGAGAGGTGGGACCTGATAAACAGCGCGAGAGGAGGGAGCAGATAAAACAGCGCGAGGCGAGAAAGCAGATGAAACAGCGCGAGTGGAGGGAGCAGATAAAACAGTGTGAGAGGAGGGAGCAGATAAAACAGCGCGAGAGGAGGGAGCAGATAAAACAGCGCGAGAGGAGGGTGCATATAAAACAGCGCGAGAGGAGGGCGAAGATAAAACAGCTTGAGAGGTGGGACCTGATAAACAGCGCGAGAGGTGGGAGCAGATAAAACAGCGCGAGAGGAGAGAGCAGAAAAAACAGCACGAGACGAGAGAGCAGATAAAACAGGACGAGAGGCGAGATCAGATATAACAGTGCGAGAGGGGAGAGCATATAAACAGTGTGAGAGGAGGTAGCAGATAAAACAGCACGAGAGGAGAGAGCAGATAAAACAGCGGGAGAGGAGAGAGCAGATAAAACAGCGCGAGAG
Organism: Cetorhinus maximus; assembly: GCF_964194155.1. Lineage (NCBI taxonomy): Eukaryota > Metazoa > Chordata > Chondrichthyes > Lamniformes > Cetorhinidae > Cetorhinus > Cetorhinus maximus. The sequence goes on from NW_027596886.1 coordinate 130,937, forward strand.
GAGGGAGAAGATAAAACAGCGCGAGAGAATGGGAGCAGATAAAACAGCGCGAGAGGAGAGATCAGATAAAACAGCGCGAGAGGAGGGAGCAGATAAAACAGCGCGAGAGGAGAGAGCAGAAAAAACAGCGCGAGACGAGAGAGCAGATAAAACAGGACGAGAGGCGAGATCAGATATAACAGTGCGAGAGGGGAGAGCATATAAACAGTGTGAGAGGAGGTAGCAGATAAAACAGCACGAGAGGAGAGAGCAGATAAAACAGCGGGAGAGGAGAGAGCAGATAAAACAGCGCGAGAGGAGGGAGAAGATAAAACAGCGCGAGAGAATGGGAGCAGATAAAACAGCGCGAGAGGAGAGATCAGATAAAACAGCGCGAGAGGAGAGAGCAGACAAAAAAGCGAGACAGGAGGGAGCAGATAAAACAGAGCGAGAGGAGGGAGCAGATAAAACTGCACGAGTGGAGAGAGCAGATAAAACAGCGCGAGAGGAGAGAGCAGATAAAACAGCGCGAGAGGAGAGAGAAGATAAAACAGCGCGAGAGGAGAGAGCAGATGAAACAGAGCGAGAGGAGGGAGCATATGAAACAGCGCGGGAGGAGAGAGCAGATAATACAGAGCGAGAGGAGAGAGCAGATAAAAGAGCGCGAGAGTTGGGAGCAGATAAGGCAGCGCGAGAGGATGGAGCAGATAAAACAGCGGGAGAGGAGAGAGCAGATAAAACAGTGCGAGAGGAGAGAGCAAATAAAACAGGGCGAGAGGAGGGAGCAGATAAAACAGCGCGAGAAGAGGGAGCAGATAAAACAGTGCGAGAGGAGAGAGCAGATAAACAGCGCGAGAGGAGGGAGCAGATAAAACAGCGCGAGAGGAGGGAGCAGATAAAACAGCGCGAGAGGAGGGTGCAGATAAAACAGCGCGAGAGGAGTGAGAAGATAAAACAGCTTGAGAGGTGGGACCTGATAAACAGCGCGAGAGGAGGGAGCAGATAAAACAGCGCGAGGCGAGAAAGCAGATGAAACAGCGCGAGTGGAGGGAGCAGATAAAACAGTGTGAGAGGAGGGAGCAGATAAAACAGCGCGAGAGGAGGGAGCAGATAAAACAGCGCGAGAGGAGGGTGCAGATAAAACAGCGCGAGAGGAGGGCGAAGATAAAACAGCTTGAGAGGTGGGACCTGATAAACAGCGCGAGAGGTGGGAGCAGATAAAACAGCGCGAGGCGAGAGAGCAGATGAAACAGCGGGAGTGGAGGGAGCAGATAAAACAGCGCGAGAGGAGAAAGCAGATAAAACAGCGCGAGAGGACGGAGCAGATAAAACAGCGCGAGAGGAGGGAGCAGATAAAACAGCTGGAGAAAAGAGACCAGATAAAACAGCGGGAGAGGAGATAGCAGAAAAAACAGCACGAGAGGAGAGGGCAGATAAAACAGCGCGAGAGGAGAGTGCAGATAAAACAACTGGAGAGAAGAGAGCAGATAAAACATCGGGAGAGGAGAGAGCAGATAAAACAGCGTGAGAGGATGGAGCAGATAAAACAGTGCGAGAGGAGGGAGCAGATGAAACAGCGCGAGAGGAGGGTGCAGATAAAATATCGCGAGAGGAGAGAGCAGATCAAACAGCGCGAGAGGACGGAGCAGATAAAACAGCGGGAGAACAGAGAGCAGATAAAACAGCGCGAGAGGAGGGAGCTGATAAAACAGCGCGAGAGGAGAGAGCAGATAAAACAGCGCAAGAGGAGACAGCAGATAAAACAGTGTGAAAGGAGGGAGCAGATAAAACAACGTGAGAGGAGAGAGCAGATAAAACAGCGTGAGAGGAGAGTGCAGATAAAACAGCTGGAGAGAAGAGAGCAGATAAAACAGCGCGAGAGGAGGGACCAGATAAAACAGCGCGAGAGGAGAGAGCAGATAAAACACTTGGAGAGAAGAGAGCAGATAAAACAGCGCGAGAGGAGGGAGCAGATAAAACAGCGCGAGAGGAGAGAGCAGATAAAACAGCGCGAGAGGAGAGAGCAGAAAAAACAGTGTGAAAGGAGGGAGCAGATAAAACAGCGCGAGAGAAGAGAGCAGATAATACAGCGCGAGAGGAGAGAGCAGATAAAACAGCGCGAGAGGAGAGAGCAGGTAAAACAGTGTGAGAGGAGGGAGAAGATAAAACAGTGTGAGAGGAGGGAGCAGATAAAACAGCGTGAGTGAAGAGAGCAGATAAAACAGCGCGAGAGGGGGGAGCACATAAAACAGCGCAGGAGGAGGGAGCAGATAAAACAGTGTGAGAGGAGGGAGCAGATAAAACAGCGCGAGAGAAGAGAGCAGATAAAACAGTGCGACCGGATGGAGCAGATAAACAGCGCGAGAAAGGAGGGAGCAGATAAAACAGCACGAGAGGAGAGAGCATATAAAACAGCGCGAGAGGAGAGAGCAGAAAAAACAGCACTAGAGGAGAGAGCAGATAAAACAGCGCGAGAGGAGGGAGCAGATATAACAGCGCGAGAGGAGGGAGAAGATAAAACAGCGCGAGATAAGGGGAGCAGATAAAACAGCGCGAGAGGAGAGAGCAGATAAATAAGCGCGAGAGGAGGGAGCAGATCAAACAGCGCGAGAGGAGGAAGCAGATAAAACAGCGCGAGAGGAGAGAGCAGATAAAACAGCGCGAGATGAGAGAGCAGATAAAAACAGGACGAGAGGCGAGATCAGATAAAACAGTGCGAGAGGGGTGAGCATATAAAACAGTGTGAGAGGAGGGAGCAGATAAAACAGCACGAGAGGAGAGAGCAGATAAAACAGTGTGAGGGGAGAGAGCAGATAAAACAGCGGCGAGAGGAGAGAACAGATAAAACAGCGCGAGAGGAGGGAGCAGATAAAACAGCGGGAGAGGAGAGAGCAGAGAAAACAGCGGGAGAAGTGGGAGCAGATAAAACAGCGTGAGAGGAGAGAACAGATAAAACAGCGGGAGAGGAGGGAGCAGATAAAACATCGCGAGAGGAGAGAGCAGATAAAACAGCGCGACAGGATGGAGCAGATAAAACAGCATGAGATGAGAGAGCAGATAAAACAGCGGGAGAGGAGGGAGTGGATAAAACAGCGCGAGAGGAGAGAGCAGATAAAAGAGCATGGGGGGGGGGGCAGATTAAACAGCGCGAGAGGAGGGAGCAGATAAGACAGCGCGAGAGGAGGGAGCAGATAAAACAGCGCGAGAGGAGGGGGCAGATAAAACAACGTGAGAGGAGAGAGCAAGATAAAACAGCGGGAGAGGAGAGAGTAGATAAAACAGCGCGAGAGTAGGGAGCAGATAAAACAGCGCGAGAGGAGAGAGCAGATAAAACAGCGCGAGAGGGAGTGAGCAGATAAAACAGCGCGAGAGGAGAGAGCTGATAAAACAGCGCGAGAGGAGAGTGCAGATAAAGCAGCTGGAGAGAAGAGAGCAGATAAAGCAGCGCGAGAGGAGGGAGCAGATAAAACAGCGCGAGAGGAGAGAGCAGATAACACAGCGCGAGACGAGGTATCAGACAATACAGTGTGAGAGGGGGGAGCAGATAAAACCGCGCGAGAGGAGAGAGCAGATAAAACAGCGCGAGAGGAGGGAGCATATGAAACAGCGCGAGAGGAGAGAGCAGATAAAACAGAGCGAGAGGAGAGAGCAGATAAAAGAGCGCGAGAGTTGGGAGCAGATAAGGCAGCGCGAGAAGAGGGAGCAGATAAAACAGCGCGAGAGGAGGGAGCAGATAAAACAGCGCGAGAGGAGGGAGCAGATAAAACAGTGTGAGAGGAGGGAGCAGATAAAACAGCGCGAGAGGAGGGAGCAGATAAAACAGCGCGAGACGAGGGTGCAGATAAAACAGCGCGAGAGGAGGGAGAAGATAAAACAGCTTGAGAGGTGGGACCTGATAAACAGCACGAGAGGAGGGAGCAGATAAAACAGCGCGAGGCGAGAGAGCAGATGAAACAGCGCGAGTGGAGGGAGCAGATAAACCAGCGCGAGAGGAGAAAGCAGATAAAACAGCGCGAGAGGAGGGAGCAGATAAAACAGCGCGAGAGGAGGGAGCAGATAAAACAGCTGGAGAGAAGAGACCAGATAAAACAGCGGGAGAGGAGAAAGCAGAAAAAACAGCACGAGAGGAGAGGGCAGATAAAACAGCGCGAGAGGAGAGTGCAGATAAAACAACTGGAGAGAAGAGAGCTGATAAAACTTCGGGAGAGGAGAGAGCAGATAAAACAGCGCGAGAGGAGGGAGCAGATAAAACAGTGCGAGAGGAGGGAGCAGATGAAACAGCGCGAGAGGAGGGTGCAGATAAAATATCGCGAGAGGAGAGAGCAGATCAAACAGCACGAGAGGACGGAGCAGATAAAACAGCGGGAGAACAGAGAGCAGATAAAACAGCGCGAGAGGAGGGGAGCTGATAAAACAGCAGCGCGAGAGGAGAGAGCAGATAAAACAGCGCGAGAGGAGACAGCAGATAAAACAG
>NW_027596887.1:0-50000 GCF_964194155.1 Cetorhinus maximus
TACAGAGATAGGGAGGTGTGCAGGGGCTGGTGGAGGTTACAGAGACAGGTAGGGTTGTAGCGAATGGAGGAGGTTACAGAGATTGGGAGGTGTGTAGGGGCTGGAGGAGGTTACATTGATAGGGAGGATTTTAGGAGCCGGAGGTGGTTACGAAGACACGGAGGGTGGTAGGATTTGGAATTGGTTACAGAGATTGGGAGTGGTGTAGGGGTTGTAGGAGGTTTCAGAGATAGAGAATGTTAGAGGGGTTAGAGTAGGTTACAGATTTTGGGTTGGGTGTAGGGACTGGAGAAGGTTACAGAAATAAGGAGGTTTGTAGGGGTTGGAGGAAGTTGCAGATATAGTGAGAGTCCTAGGGTTTAGAGGAGGTTACAGAGATAGGGAGGCGTGAAGGGGCTGGAGGAGGTTACAGAGATAGGGAGCGTTGTAGGGGCTGGAGGAGGTTACAGAGATAGAGAGGAATGAACGGGTTAGAGGAGGTTACAGAGATAGGGAGGCATGAAGGTGCTGGAGGAGGTTACAGATGTAGGTAGGGTTGTAGGTATTCGAGGAGGTTATAGAGATAGAGAGGGTTGTAGGGGCTGGAGGTGGTTACAGAGAGAGGGAGGGGTGTAGGGGCTGGAGGAGGTTACAGAGATTGGGAGGGATGTAAGGGCGGGAGGAGGTTACAGAAATAGGGAGTGTTGTGGGGTCTGGAGGAGTTTACAGAGTTAGAGAGGATTGTAGGGGCTGGAGGAGTTTACAGAGATCAGGAGGGTTGTAGAAACTGGAGGAGGTTACAGAGATAGGGAGGGTTGCAGGGACTGGAGCAGGTAACAGAGATAGGGAGGTTTGTAGGGGCTGTAGGAGGTTTCAGAGATAGGGAGGGTTGTAGGGGCTGGAGGAGGTTACAGTGATAGGGAGGGTTGTAGGGTCTGGAGGAAGTTACAGAGATAGGGAGGGGTGTAGGGATTGGAGGAGGTTATAGAGATAGAGAGGCTTATAGGGGCTGGAGGAGGTTACAGAGATAGGGAGGGTTGAAGGGGCTGGAGGAGGTTACAGAGATAGGGAGGGTTGTAGGGGGCTGGAGGAGGTTACAGAGATAGGGAGGGGTGTAGGGGCTGGAGGAGGTTACAGAGATAGGGAGGGTTGTAGGGGCTGGAGGAAGTTACAGAGATAGGGAGGGGTGTAGAGGCTGGAGGAGGTTACAGAGATAGGGAGGGGTGTAGGGGCTGGACGAGGTTACAGAGATAGGGAGGGGTGTAGGGGCTGGAGGAGGTTACAGAGATAGGGAGGGTTGAAGGGGCTGGAGGAGGTTACAGAGATAGGGAGGGTTGTAGGGGCTGGAGGAGGTTACAGAGATAGGGAGGGTTGTAAGGGTTGGAGGAGGCTACAGAGATAGGGAGGGTTGTAGGGGCTGGAGGAGTTTACATAGATAGGGTGTGTTTTCGGGGCTGGAGGAGGTTATAGAGATAGGGTGGGTGTAGGGGCTGGAGGAGGTTACATTGATAGGGAGGATTTTAGGAGCCGGAGGTGGTTACAAAGACAGGGAGGGTGGTAGGATTTGGAATTGGTTACAGAGATTGGGAGTGGTGTAGGGGTTGTAGGAGGTTTCAGAGATGGAGAAGGTTAGAGGGGTTAGAGTAGGTTACAGATTTAGGGTTGGGTGTAGGAACTGGAGAAGGTTACAGAGAAAGGGAGGTTTGTAGGGGCTGGAGGAAGTTGCAGAGATAGGGAAAGTTCTGGGGGTTAGAGGAGGTTACAGAGATAGGGAGGGGTGTAGGGGCTGGAGGAGGTTACAGTGATAGGGAGGGGTGTAGGGGCATGAGGAGGTTACAGAGATAGGGAGGGGTGTAGGGGCTGGAGGAGGTTACAGCGATAGGGAGGGGTGTAGGGACTGGAGGTGGTTACAGAGATAGGGAGGGGTGTAGGGGTTAGAGGAGGTTACATAGATAGGGAGGGGTGTAGGGCTGGAGGTGGTTACAGAGATAGGGAGGGGTGTAGGGGATGGAGGAGGTTGCAGAGATAGGGAGGGGTGTAGGTGCTGGAGGAGGTTACAGAAATAAGGAGGTTTGTAGGGGCTGGAGGAAGTTGCAGAGATAGGGAGAGTCCTAGGGGTTAGAGGAGGTTACAGAGATAGGGAGGGTTGTAGGGGCTGGAGGAAATTACAGAGATAGGGAGGGGTGTAGGGGCTGGAGGAGGTTACAGAGATAGGGAGGGTTGTAGGGGCTGGAGGAGTTTACAGAGATAGGGAGGGTTGTAGGGCCTCGGGGGCGCTAACTGAGATAGGGAGTGTTTTCAGGGCTGGAGGAGGTTCCAGAGACTGGGAGGTTTGTAGGGGCTGGAGGAGGTTACAGAGATAGGGAGGGGTGTAGGGGATGGAGGATGTTACAGACATTGGCACGGTTGTAGGAGTTGGAGGAGGTTACAGAGATTGGGAGGGGTGTAGGGGCTGGAGGAGGTTACAGTGAAAGGGAGGGTGTAGAGATTGGAGGAGGTTACAGAGATAGGGATGGTTCCAGGGGCTGGAGGAGGTTACAGACATTGGCACGGTTGTAGGAGTTGGAGGAGGTTACAGAGATGGGGAGGGATGTAAGGGCTGGAGGAGTTTACAGAGATAGGGAGGTTGGTAGCGGCTTGAGGTGGTTACAGAGAAAGGCAGGTTGGTAGCAGCTGGAGGTGGTAACGGAGATAGGGAGGGATGAGGGGCTAGAGTAGGTTACAGAGATAGGGAGGGATGAAGGTGTTAGAGGAGGTTACGGAGATAGGGAGGATTGTAGGGGCTGGAGGACGTTACAGAGATAGGTAGGGGTGAAGGGGTTAGAGGAGGTTACAGAGATAGGGAGGGTTGTAGGGGCTGGATGAGGTTACAGAGGTAGGGAAGGTTGTAGGGTCTGGTGGAGGTTACAGAGCTAGGGAGGGTTGTAGGGTCTGGAAGACGTTACAGAGATAGGGAGGGTTGTAGGGACTGGAGGCGGTTACTGAGATAAGGAGTGTTGTAGGGACTCGAGGAAGTTACAGAGATAAGGAGGGTTTTAGAGGCTGGAGCAGGTTGCAGAGATAGGCAGAGTCCTATGTGTTAGAGGAGGTTACAGAGATAGGGAGGGATGTAGGGGCTGGAGGAGTTTACAGAGATAGGGAGGGTTTTAGGGACTGGAGGAGGTTACATAGATATGGAGGGTTGTAGGGGCTGGAGGAGGTTACAGAGCTAGAAAGGGTTGTAGGGGCTGGAGGAGATTACAGAGATAGGGAGGGATGTAGGGACTGGAGGAGTTTACAGAGATAGGGAGGGGTGTAGGGCCTCGGTGCGCTAACTGAGATGGGGAGTGTTTTCAGGGCTGTAGGAGGTTCCAGAGATTGGGAGGTTTGTAGGGGCTGGAGGAGGTTACAGAGGTAGGGAGGGGTGTAGGAGATGGAGGATGTTAGAGAGATAGGGAGGGGTGTAGGGTCTGGAGGAGGTTACAGTGAAAGGGAGGGTGTAGAGATTGGAGGAGGTTACAGAGATAGGGAGGGGTGTAGGGGCTGGAGGAGGTTACAGAGATAGGGAGGGTTCTAGGGGCTGGAGGAGGTTACAGACATTGGCAAGGTGTAGGAGTTGGAGGAGGTTACAGAGATAGGGAGGGATGTAAGGGCTGGAGGAGTTTACAGAGATAGGGAGGTTGGAAGCGGCTTGAGGTGGTTACAGAGATAGGCAGGTTGGTAGTGGCTGGAGGTGGTTACGGCGATAGGGAGGGATGAAGGGGCTAGAGTAGGTTACAAAGATAGGGAGGGATGAAGGGGTTAGAGGAGGTTACGGAGATAGGGAGAATTGTAGGGGCTGGAGGAGGTTACAGAGATAGGTAGGGGTGAAGGGGTTAGAGGAGGTTACAGAGATAGGGAGGGTTGAAGGGGGTGGATGAGGTTACAGAGATAGGGAGGGGTGTTGTTTCTGGAGGAGGTTACAGAGATATGAAAGGCTGTAGGGGCTGGAGGAAGTTACAGAGATAGGGAGGGGTGTTGGTGCTGGAGGAGGTTACAGTGATAGGGAGGGTGTAGGGGGCTGGAGGAGGTTACAGGGATAGTGAGGTGTGTTGGGGCTGGGGGAGGTTACAGAGATAGGGAGGGATGAAGGGGTTAGAGGAGGTTACAGAGATAGGGAGGGTTGTAGGGGTCTGGCGGAGGTTACAGAGATATGGAGGGTTGTAGGGGCTGAAGGAGGTTACAGAGATAGGGAGGGTTGTAGGGGGCTGGAGGAGGTTACAGAGATAGGGAGGGATGTAGGGGCTGGAGGAGGTTACATAGATAGGGAGGGCTGTAGGGGCTAGAGGAGGTTACAGAGATAGGGAGGGATGAAGGGTTTAGAGGCTGTTGCAGAGATAGGGAGTGTTGTAGAGGCTGGAGGAGGTTACAGAGATAGGGGGCGTGTAGGGGGCTGGAGGAGGTTACAGAGATAGGGAGGGTTGTAGGGGCTGGAGGAGGTTACAGAGATAGGGAGGGTTGTAGGGGCTGGAGGAGGTTACAGACCAACCCGCCCTTCCGAGGGAAATACCTCCTCAGTTAGCTGCGAGGTCCCTTCGGGGCAGGTCCCGAGGGGGTGAAATGTCTCGGGGTAAATGCGGGTCTCTCCTCCTCTCCTCTGCCCTAAGATGGCCGCTCTCATTTTTTTTGTCCACCATCTTCCTCTCAGGAGCGCGATGGATTATTATGAATATAACGGCAGTGACCCGGCCCTTTGGAACGACAGTATTTTCAGTAACTACACGTGGCCCGAGTACGGGGAGGAGGAGGAGGAGGAGGAGAGGCTGATGCATCGTTTGCCGCTGGCGTCCATCTTGGCCATCGCCATCTACGTCGTCACCTTCCTCCTGGGCACCCCCGGCAACGCCGCCGTCATCTGGGTGGCGGGCTGCAAGATGAAGCGGACGGTCAACACCGTGTGGTTCCTCAACCTGGCGGCGGCCGACCTGGCCTACTGCTGCTCTCTGCCCTTCCAGATCGCCAACGTCGCCACGGGCAACCGCTGGCCCTCCGACCTCCTGCTCTGCAAGCTGATCCCCTCGGCCATCGTCCTCAACATGTCCGCCAGCGTCTTCCTGCTGACCGCCGTCAGCGTCGACCGCTGCCTGGCCGTCACCAGGCCCGTCTGGTCGCAGCGCCGCCGGACGTTGGGGGCCGCCCGGGGGGCCTGCGCGGGGGCCTGGCTCCTGGCCCTCCTCCTCTGCCTGCCCACCCTCCTGCACCGCCAGCTGGTCATCTCCCCGTGGTCCGGCCTGCCCTCCTGCTCGCTGGACTACGGCCGGTCGCCCCTCGGGGCCCGGGCCAAGCAGGTGGTGGAGGCCAGCCGGGCATTGTTTGCCTTCGGCCTCCCCTTCCTGCTCATGGCGGCCTGCTACCTCCTGATCGCCCTCAAGGTGCGCGGGGCCAAGTTCGCCAGGTCCCGCAGGCCCGTCCGCCTCATCGCGGCCGTGGTGCTGGCCTTCTTCGTCTGCTGGCTGCCCTACCACCTCGTCGGCCTGCTGCAGGCCTTTGCCCCCCAGCCTGCTGCCTTCGCCTGGGACTACGCCGCCGTGGGCCTGGCCTCCCTCAACAGCGCCCTCAACCCCGTCCTCTACGTCTTCATGGGGCGCGACTTCCGCCAGCGGCTCCGGCGCTCGCTGGCCGCCACCCTCCGCCAGGCCTTCAGCGAAGACCTGACCCACTCGGTCAACAGCACCCGACTGAGGTCAAGGTCCAGCGTGGAGAATAACCTCTGAGGGTGTGCGGGCTGGCGCCCTGCTTTGGCCTGGTTGCTGCGCTAATGGGGCAATATGAACCCCGCCAGTCAAATTATTCAACCTTATTTCGTTGGCGTCGCATTGTCCATTCTCGATCCCATCTCACTGGAGAGCGCAGTGACCTGAAGGCACCTGTTAATATTGGAAAAGATTAGTTGGGGCAAGGGGAGAACGCGGAGAGACCATATCAGATAAAGGGGCACAATTCTACAGGGGGTGCAGGAGCAGAAAGACCTAGGGGTATCTGTGCTCTTTTAGTCAAACAGATTAACATAAAAATAACAAATTATCGGCGGGGCCCCTAGGGTGGGTGGTGACAGTGTAACACAATCTTGAACCTCAGGAGAGGTTGGGTTGGGGGGGGTATATGTGCACACAAAGGTGGGAGGACAGGTTGAGAGAGGGGTTAATAAAGCATTCAGCATCCCGGGCTTTATTCGTAGGGGCGTAGAGTCCAAGAGCAAGGAGGGTTACGTTGAACCTGCGTAAAACACTGGTTGAGCCCCAACTAGAGTATCGTGTCCAGTTCTGGGCACCGCCCTAGAGGGCAGCAAAGGTGGGCGAGGTTGAAATAAATTCATTCAAGGGGGAGTTGGGCGTCGCTGGCTATGCCCAGCATTTATTGCCCCGTCACTAATTGCCCTCTGGAGAAGGTGGGGTGGGGGTGAACCACCTTCTCGAACCGCTGCAGTCCCCGTGTGGTGTAGGTACACCCACCGCGCTGTTAGGGAGGGAGTTCCAGGGACCACACCAATCCCATTGGCCAACGCTTGGCCCACAGCCCTGGAGTCTATGGCATCGCAAGTGAATATCTAAATGCTTCTTCAATGTTACGAGAGTTTCTGACTCAACCACCCTCTCAGGCAGCGAGTCCCAGATTCCCGCCACCCTCTGGGTGAAAAAGTTTCTCCTCAACTCCCCCTCTTCGCCTTCTACCTCTTACCTTAAACCTATGCCCCCTGGTTATTCACCCCTCTACTAAAAAGGGCCTTCCTATCCACCCTATCTATGCCCCTCACAATCTTACACACCTCCTATCAGGTCCCCTCTCAACCTTCGCTGCTCCAAGGAGAACAGCCCCAGCCTATCCAACCTTTCCTCATAGCTCAGACCCTCCAGCCCAGGCAGCCTCCTGGTAAATCTCCTCTGCACCCTCTCCAGTGCCATCACATCCTTCCTATAATGCGGTGACCAGGACTGCACACAGTACTCCAGTTGTGGCCTAACCAGCGTTTTACACAGGTCTAGCATAAGCTCCCTGCTCTTGTATTCTACACATCGGCAGAGATGCTGGTAGCATTAATTAGTCAACATTGTTTTTCGATGGGACAAATATGAGGCCAATATTCTGGGGGTTACGATTGACCAGAGGCTGATCTGGACCAGCCATATAAATATAAATACAAGAGCAGGTCAGAGGCTGGGAATCCTGCAGTGAGTAACTCACCTCCTGACTCCCCCAAAGCCTGACAACCATCTACAAGGCACAAGTCAGGAGTGGGATGGGATACTCCCCACTTGACTGGATGAGTGCAGCTCCCACAACACTCGAGAAGCTCGACACCATCCAGGACAAAGCAGCCCCCGCTCGATCGGCACCCCATCCATAAACATTCACTCCCTCCACCACCGACGCACAGGGGCAGCAGTTTGTGTGTACCATCTACAAGATGCATTGCAGCAACTCGCCAAGGCTCCTTCGACAGCACCGCCCAAACCCACCACCTCTACCACCTAGAAGGACAAGGGCAGCAGACACATGGAGAACACCACCACCTGCAAGTTCCCCCTCCGAGCCCCTCACCATCCCGATTTGGAAATATATCGGCCGTTACTTCACTGTCGCTGGGTCAAAATCCTGGAACTCCCTCCCTAACAGCGCGGTGGGTGTACCTACACCATACGGGGACTGCAGCGGCTCAAGAAGGCGGCTCACCCCCACCTTCTCAAGGGGGCAATTAAGGATGGGCAATAACTTCTGGGCCCAGCCAGCGAGGCCCACACCCTGTGAATCAATAGAAGAACATTAAATGACATTAGAAACAGGGTAAACACACCCTAGTTTTGTTAAAGGATGCGTTGAAGGTGTTTTATGACAGAAAGGTATTATGTGTTGGACAAGGGAGCATCAAGAACTCGAGGGCACAGGCTCAAAATAATTGGCTAAAAGGAGTAAAAGTGAAGTGAGGGGAAACGTTTTCACCCAGAGGGTGGGTCGGAGTCTGGAACGAGCTCCCCGAGAGGGTGGTGGGGGAGGCAGGTTCGATCGAGGTATCCAAAAGGGAATTGGACTGCCCGCCTGATAAGGGAGAGGGGGCAGGGTGACAGGGGGTAAGGGGCAGGAGAGTAGGACGAAGCAGAACGCTCTTTCAGAGAGACAGTGCAGACTCGATGGGCCGAATGGCCTCCTTCTGCACTGTGAAGACTCTGTGATGTTTTTCCACATCAATCATATTACAGAACCCAACCTTGCTCTCTTTATTTGAATTGGAACGCCATTTGGACATTGATCTTCTAACTTTCAGTAAGGTGCTAATTATAAGGTAGTTTACTTCCATCTTAACCAAATATTGTGTTGTATTTGCAAAGTAACCAGCCACTCGCCAACTGTTAACTGTCCCATCCACTCTCCATAAGTTCCAATGAGCGTCTCGATCTTTGGCTCCCTCACTTTTGCCGAGCGGCAATGTTTGATTGCTCTCAGTGCAGGATATTTTCCACTCTCGACAGTTATTGCTGAATAAAGAGACATGTTGAATCTTTTTGACTTGCACTCATCAGGACACTTCGCACGAGTACCAATATAAGGGGGAAAACAACAATTTATACCGTACGTGAAGAGAGTGCCGATTGGTTGGCAAGTGACGTTGCCATGGGGGGTGGTGGGGGGTGGGTGTAGGCCACTGATAGCGACGGACAGTCAACTGCCAAGCCTGGTTGGAAATTTAAAGCAGGCAGCTTGCCCCTGATTGGTCAAGGCATTGCCCTGAGGAATGAACCAGTGAATGGCTGTCACTTATTCTGTTTAGCTGAAACGGGTGCAGTGTGTGTGTGTGTACATGTCCTTTCTGTCTGCGTTAACATATGTAGCTTCCAGTACACGCAAAGGCGCCACACTATGAGCCTGACTGACAATCTCAAACTGGTCGTCGGCGTAACTCTTAGCACACCGAGGGTTTATCTCTCTTTTATTCAGCAGTTCTGTGCTAACCAAGCGACTAATCAACAGTTTATTCATACATGTGTACTATTTTTAACATTTGTGGTATTGTATATGAGAAAAAGGTATAGCAGAACACTTGACACAATTTAGATGTGAAATGTTCTTTGAACGCAATACATACATAAACCTATTCCTTTATTACAGATACACTTCCAACCTGTGCACTGTATAAAACTAGTATTGAGATTCTAAGCACATCAATAATCTTTATTGTTCAGCTGAATACATAGGTTTTTTTTGAATATCAGTGACTTAATCTGATGTTTTATGAAATGGTACAAAATTAGAGAGATTATTCTACTGTCCAAATAAAGTCTTATTTATTTATTTGTTCAAATTTACAATGGGCTTTTCTTGTCAAGATCATTGCATGGGAAATCCCTCAATGTTGCAGTTACAAAGCAAGAAGCTACATATGTGCGAGAAATGCGTCTATTTTTAGTTATTCATTTACAGGATGTGGGCATCGCTGGCTAGTTCAACATTTATTGCCCATCCATAAATGCTCCCTTGAGAAGGTGGGGGTGAGCTGACTTCTTGAGCCGCTGCAGTCCCCGTGTGGTCTAGGTACACCCACCGCGCTGTTAGGGAGGGAGTTCCAGCGACAGCGAAGGAACGGCTGATATATTTCCAAGTCGGGGTGGTGAGTGGGGCTCAGAGGGGGAACTTGCAGGTGGTGGTGTTCCCCGTGCGTCTGCTGCCCTTGTCCTTCTAGGTGGTAGAGGTGGTGGGTTTGGGCGGTGCTGTCGAAGGAGCCTTGGCGAGTTGCTGCAGTGCGTCTTGTAGATGGTACACACACACTGCTGCCCCTGTGCGTCGGTGGTGGAGGGAGTGAATGTTTGTGGATGGGGCGCCGATCGAGCGGGGGCTGCTTTGTCCTGGGACGGTGTCGAGCTTCTCGAGTGTTGTGGGAGCTGCACTCACCCAGGCAAGTGGGGAGTATCCCATCCCACTCCTGACTTGTGCCTTGATTTGGGGAGTCAGGAGGTGAGTTACTCGCCCCAGATTTCCCACCCTCCGTCTCTTCCCTGTAAAATCTTTTCTCTGCAGATAATTATCCAGTTCCCTTTTGGAAACGGCAATCGAATCTGTTTCCACCACATGCCCGGGCAGTGCAGTCCAGAACCAAACCGCTTGTTGCATAAAGGAGTTTCTCCCCTGGTCCTTTCGCGAATCACCTTAGGGTTCTCCATCTTCCGCCGATGGGGACAGTTTCTCCCCATTCCCTCTCTCCAGACCCCTCGCAGTTTTGAACAGGTCGAACAAATCTCCTCTCAACCTTCTCCGCTCCCAGGAGAACATCCCCAGCTTCCCCAATCCACCCAGGGGAACTGAAGTTCCTCATCTTCAGAACCGTTCCCGTCAATCGTCTCTGCACCCTTTCTAAAACCTTCCCGTTGAGTCCGAACCAGTGTTTGATCAAGGTTCATAATGCACTTGCTTTACTCCTCTGTGCCCCTATTTGTAAAACCCAGGATTGGGTACAATTTAACTGTTTTCCCAACCTGCCACTGTCAATGATTTATGCACATTTACCCCCTAGGTCCCTCTGCTCCTGCATCCCCAACCCCCCTTTAGAATTGTGCCCTTTATTTTATTGTCACCTCTCCTCACACTTCAGACCAAAATGTATCACCTCAAACTTCCCTACATTTCATCTGCCATTGTGTCTGCCCATCTCACCAGCCTGTCCACATCCTCGTGAAGTCTAGCACTATCCTCCTCACAATTCACAACATGACCAAGTCTTGCGTCATCTGCGAATTTTGAAATTGTGCCCTCTAACGCCCAGGGTCTAGGCTGTTTTTTTTTTTTTCCCGAGCAGGGGAAACAATCTCTCCGCGCCCACCCCTGTCAAACCCCCTTCAGAATCGTGTCCGTCTCAATGCGATCGCCTCTCATTCTGCTAAACTCCAGAGAACATTGGCCCAATTTACTCAGCCTCTCATCGTAGGGCAACCTCCCCCCTCATCCCAGGGACCGATCGAGTGAACCTTCGCTGTCCCACCTCCAATGCAAGTCTATCCTTCCTTAAATGTATAAGTGTGAGGTGATGCACTTGGGCAGGACAAACATGCCATGGGAATACACGATGAATGGTAGGACCCTGGGAAGCACTGAGGATCAGAGGGACCTTGGTGTGCATGTCCACCGGTCCCTTAAGGTACCGGGACAGGTAGATAATGTGGTTAAGAAGGCATATGGGATACTTGCCTTTATTAGCCGAGGCATAGAATATAAGAGCAGGGAGGTTATGCTGGAACTGTATAAAACGCTGGTTAGGCCACAGCTAGAGTATTGCGTGCAGTTCTGGAATCCGCATTATAGGAAGGATGTGATTGCACGAGAGAGAGTGCAGAGGAGATTTACCAGGATGTTGCCTAGGCTGGAGAGTTTTAGTGATGAGGAGAGATCAGATAGACGGGGGTTATTTACCCTGGAGCAGAGGAGATTGAGGGGGGACATGATTGAGGTGTAGAAAATGATGAGGAGCAAAGATAGGGAGGAACTTTTCCCCTTGGTGGAGGGATCAATAACCAGGGGGCATACATTTAAGGTAAGGGGCAGGAGGTTAAAGGGTGACAAGTCCCCAGGACCTGATGGCCTGCATCCCAGGGTCTTAAAGGAAGTGGCAGCGGAGATAGTGGATGCATTGGCTGTAATATTCCAAAATTCCCTGGATTCTGGAAAGGTTCCAGTGGACTGGGAAAATGCGAATATAACACCCTTATTGAAAAAGAATGGGGGGAGGCAGAAAGTAGGAAACTATAGACCAGTTAGTTTAACGTCTGTCGTTGGGAAATTGTTGGATTCCATTATTAAGGAAGTAGTAATGGGGCTTTTGGAAAGTCAAAATGCAATCCATCAGAGTCAGCATGGTTTTATGAAGAGTAAATCGTGTTGGACTAATTTGCTAAGAGTTCTTTGAAGATGTGACAAGCAAAGTGGATCATGGGGATCCTGTAGATGTCGTATATCTGGACTTCCAGAAGGCCTTTGATAAGGTGCTGCACAAAAGATTAATGCACAAGATAAGATCACAGGGAGTTGGGGGTAATATATTAGCTTGGATAGAGGATTGGCTAACCAACAGAAAGCAGAGAGTCAGGATAAATGGGTCTTTTTCTGGATGGCAAGCTGTAACTAGTGGGGGTGTCACAGGGTTCAGTCCTTGGGCCCCAACTATTTACAATCTATATTAATGACTTGGATTCAGGGATAGAAGGTACTATAGCTAAATTTGCAGATGACACCAAAATAGGGTAAGTAAGTTGCAACGAAGAAATAAGGAATTTACAAATGGATATGGACAGGTTAGGCGAATGGGCCAAAATTCGGCAGATGGAGTTTAACGCGGATAAGCGCGAGGTTATCCATTTTGGTCGGAAGAATAAAAAGGCAACTTGTTATTTAAATGGAGAGAAACTTCAGAATGCTTCAGTGCAGAGGGATCTGGGTGTCCTGGTGCATGAATCACTGAAAGCTAGTCTGCAGGTACCATAGGTCATAAGGAAGGCAAATGGAATTTTGGCATTTATTGCTAAAGGAATAGAGTATAAAAATAGGCAAGTGTTGTTGCAACTGTACAAGGCATTGGCGAGACTGCACCTGGAGTACTATGCACAGTTTTGGTCCCCTTACTTGAGGAAGGATGTGGTTGCATTGGAGGCAGTTCAGAGGAGGTTCACTAGTTTGATTCCAGAGATATGGGGCTTGTCTTATGAGGAGAGATTGAACAGTTTAGGCCGATACTCGCTCGAGTTTAGAAGGATGAGAGGGGATCTAATTGAGGTATATAAGATGCTAAAGGGGACAGACAAAGTAGACGTGGAGCGGATGTTTCCCCTTCTGGGGCATTCTAGAACGAGAGGCCATAGTTTTAGGCTAAGGGGCGGTAGATTTAAATCAGAGATGAGGAGGAATTACTTTTCTCAAAGGGTGGTGAATCTGTGGAATTCACTACCTCAGAGTGCAGTGGATGCCGGGTCACTGAATAAATTTAAGGAGGAGATAGAGAGATTTTTAATTAGTAACGGGGTTGAAAGGTTATGGGGAGAGGGCGGGAAATTGGAGTCGAGGCCGAAATGAGATCAGCCATGATGGTATCGAATGGCGGGGCAGTCTCGAGGGGCTGAATGGCCCACTCCTGCTCCTGGTTCTTATAATGACTGTGACTTGTGCTTCAGTTATACAAAGCCCTGGTTAGACCAACACCTGGAGTGACTGTGAGGGTCTCTGGGCCCCACAACTCAGGAAGGTGATACTTACTTCGGTGGGGAGCTCAGGGTAGATTTACCGGAACGATCCCGGGACTCCAAGGGTTAAATTCCGAGGAGAGATTAAACACAAACTAGGGTTGTGTTAAGACCATAAGACATAGGAGCAGAAATTAGGCCATTCGGCCCATCGAGTCTGCTCCGCCATTCAATCATGGCTGATAAGTTTCTCAACCCCATTCTCCCGCCTTCTCCCCGTAACCTTTGATCCCCTTACCAATCAAGAACCTATCTATCTCGGTCTTAATTACACTCAATGACCTGGCCTCCACAGCCTTCTGTGGCAATGAATTCCATAGATTCACCCACTCTCTGGCTAAAGAAGTTTCTCCTCATCTCTGTTCTAAAAGGTCTTCCCTTTACTCTGAGGCTGTGCCCTCGGGTCCTAGTCTCTCCTACTAATGGAAACATCTTCCCCACGTCCACTCTATCCAGGCCTTTCAGTATTCTGTAAGTTTCAATCAGATCCCCCCTCATCCTTCTAAACTCCATCGGGTATAGACCCAGAGTCCTCAAACGTTCCTCATATGTTAAGCCTTTCATTCCTGGGATCGTTCTCGTGAACCTCCTCTGGACCCTCTCCAGGGCCAGCACATCCTTCCTGAGATACGGGGCCCAAAATTGCTCACAATATTCTAAATGTGGTCTGACCAGAGCTTTTTAAAGCCTCAGCTGCACATCCCTGCTTTTATATTCTAGTCCTCTCGAAATAAATGCCAACATTGCATTTGCCTTCCCAACTACCGACTCAACCTGCAAGTTAACCTTAAGAGAATCCTGGACTAGGACTCCCAAGTCCCTTTGCACTCCAGATTTCTGAATTCTCTCCCCATTTAGAAAATAGTCTATGCCTCTATTCTTCCTGCCAAAGTGCATGACCTCACACTTGCCCACGTTGTATTCCATCTGCCACTTCTTTGCCCATTCTCCTAACCTGTCCAAATCCTTCTGCAGCCTCCCCACCTCCTCAATACTACCTGTCCCTCCACCTATCTTTGTATCATCTGCAAACTTAGCCAGGATGCCCTCAGCTCCTTCATCTAGATCATTAATGTATAAAGTGAAAAGTTGCGGTCCCAACACTGACCCCTGCGGAACTCCACTAGTCACCGGCCGCCATCCTGAGAAGGACCCCCTTATCCCCACTCTCTGCCTCCTGCCAGACAGCCAATCTTCTATCCATGCTCGTACCTTGCCTCTAACACCATGGGCTCTTATCTTACTGAGCAGCCTCCTGTGTGTCACCTTGTCAAAGGCCTTCTGGAAGTCCAAGTAGATAACATCCATTGGCTCTCCTTTGTCTAACCTGCTCGTTACCTCCTCAAAGAATTCTAACAGATTTGTCAGGCATGACCTTGATGAAACCATGTTGACTTTGCCCTATTTTACCATGCACTTCCAAGTATTCTGAAATCTCATCCTTAATAATGGACTCTAAAATCTTACCAACGACCGAGGTCAGGCTAATCGGCCTGTAATTTCCCGTCTTTTGCCTCACTCCCTTCTTAAACAGGGGGGTTACATTAGCGATTTTCCAGTCCTCTGGGACCCTCCCTGACTCCAGTGATTCCTGAAAGATCACCACTAACGCCTCCACTATCTCTTCAGCTATCTCCTTCAGAACTCTGGGGTGTAATCCATCTGGTCCAGGTGATTTATCCACCTTCAGACCTTTCAGTTTTCCTAGCACCTTCTCCTTGGTAATGGCCACCATACTCACCTCTGCCCCCCAACTCTCTTGAACTTTGGGGATGTTACTCGTGTCTTCCACCGTGAAGACTGACGCAAAGTACCTATTCAGTTCCTCCGCCATTTCTTTGTTCCCCACTACTACTTCTCCAGCGTCATTTTCCAGCGGCCCAATGTCCACTTTTGCCTCTCTCTTACCCTTTATATATCTAAAAAAACTCTTGCAATCTTCTTTTATATTACTGGCTAGTTTACCCTCATATTTAATCTTCTCCCTCCTTATTTCTTTTTTAGTTGTCCTCTGTTGGTCTTTGTAGGCTTCCCAATCCCCTGGTTTCCCACTGCTCTTCGCCGCATTGTACGCTTTCTCTTTAGCTTTTATGCTGTCCCTGACTTCCCTTGTCAGCTATGGTTGCCTCATCCTCCCTTTAGTCTGCTTCTTCTTCCTAGGGATGAATTTTTGCTGTGTCTCCCAAATTACTCCCAGAAACTCCTGCCATTGCTGTTCCAATGTCTTTCCTGCTAGGCTCATCTCCCAGTCAATTCTGGCCAGCTCCTCCCTCATGCCTCTGTAGTTGCCTTTATTCAACTGTAATACCGTTACATCTGATTCCAGCTTTTTCCTCTCAAATTGCAGGGTCAATTCTATCATATTATGGTCACTTCCTCCTAAGGGTTCCTTCACCTTAAGCTCCCTTATCAAATCTGCCTCTTTACACATCACTAAA
The DNA here is from genome assembly GCF_964194155.1 of Cetorhinus maximus. Lineage (NCBI taxonomy): Eukaryota > Metazoa > Chordata > Chondrichthyes > Lamniformes > Cetorhinidae > Cetorhinus > Cetorhinus maximus. The sequence goes on from NW_027596887.1 coordinate 15,650, forward strand.
TCTAGAATTGCCTGTTCCCTACTGGGCTCCACCACAAGCTGCTCCAAAAAGCCATCTCGTAGACATTCCACAAATTCCTTTTCTTGGGATCCACTCCCAACCTGATTTTCCCAGTCTACCTGCATATTGAAATCCCCCATGATCACTGTAACCTTGCCTTTCTTACACACCTTTTCTATCTCCTGGTGTATCTTGTGCCCCACATCCTGACTACTGTTCGGAGGCCTGTACATAACTCCCATTATGGTTTTTTTACCTTTGCGGTTCCTCAACTCTACCCACACAGATTCTACATCATCTGACCCTACGTCATTTCTTGCTATCGATTTAATTTCATTTCTTACTAACAAAGCAACCCCACCCCCTCTGCCAACCTGCCTATCTTTTCGATAGGATGTATATCCTTGGATATTTAGCTCCCGGTCCTGATCCCCTTGCAGCCATGTCTCCGCGATGCCCACCACATCATACCTGCCAATGTCAATTTGCGCCACAAGCTCATTTACCTTATTTCGTATACCGTTCCCCGGAATTTAGAAGGTTCCGGCGGGTGGTTTGATCGAAGTTTTCAAAGAATTCAGGGGAACTGATAGAGAGAGACCTTTTCCCGCTGGTCGGGTGGGTGGAGGGTGAGTCTGGGACGAGGGGACAGAGTCTGAAAAGGAGAGGCAGACCCTTCAGGAGTGAAATGAGGAAAGGCCCCTACACACAAAGGGTGGTCGGAGTTTGGAACTCTCTTCCCCCAAACGGACATTGATGCCGGGTCCGTTAGTTTTAAACCTGGGAGGCTGAGAGATTTTTGTTAACCAAAGGGTATTAAGGGATGCGGGGCGAAGGTGGGTAGTTAGAGATAGGTCACAGATCAGACATCATCTCATTGAATGCGGGACAGGTTCAGAGGGGCTGAATGGCCTCCTCCTGTTCCTGTGTAACAGGCTCCAGAAGGGGCTGAATGGGCCTCCTCCTGTTCCTGTGTAACAGGCTCGAGGAGGGGGCTGAATGGCCTCCTCCTGTTCCTGTGTAACAGGCTCGAGATGGGGGCCGAATGGGCCTCCTCCTGTTCCTGTGTAACAGGCTTGAGAGGGGGGCTGAATGGGCCTCCTCCTGTTCCTGTGTATCAGGCTCGAGAAGGGGCTGAATGGGCCTCCTCCTGTTCCTGTGTAACAGGCTCGAGATGGGGGCTGAATGGGCCTCCTCCTGTTCCTGTGTAACAGGCTCGTGAGAGGGGCCGAATAGCCTCCTGTTCCTGTGTAACAGGATCGAGATGGGGGCCGAATGGGCCTCCTCCTGTTCCTGTGTAACAGGCTCGAGGAGGGGGGCCGAATGGGGCCTCCTCCTGTTTGTCTTTTCCCTCAAAGGTTGAGGGCCGTCGGGTCAAGTGGGTTTCAGGAGCCAGGACCCCCCCCCACCACCACCCCCGAGCTAACTCCGAACGCAGCCTCAAATAGGCTGGGCCGGGGTGGGGGTGGGGGTGGGGGGTGGGCACAGCTGATAATCCGGAGCTGAGCCTCAGGAAAGGAGAGGGAGAGGGGTCGCGGCGCCAGAGAGAGAGAGAGAGAGAGAGAGAGGGGTCTAAAACCGTCGGCGCGAGCTCCGAAACCTCGCACCCCAACGTCGGACGAGACATCACCACGACACACACACACACACACACACACACCAGGAGACGGAGCGGGATGAAGCAGGTGACGTTTAATTCAAAGTCTTTGCCAAGCTTACAGAGAGAGAGAGAGAGAGAGACGGGACCCGAGTCTTTCCAACGAACCATCTGAGGGAACGACATCGTGTTGGCACCAGCGGAGGTCGAGAGGTCGGGGGGCCAGGCGGGTACGAAAAGAGGCGAGCGATTGGTGATGGAGGCTGGCAAGGTTGTGGGGGGTCGGCGGCCCAGGCGGGGTACGAAAAGAGGCTGAGCGACGGCGATGGGAGGCTGGCGAGGCTGGGAGAGCCGGGCGCTCAGCTGCAGGTGCAGTAGTACGAGGAGATGGAGTTGTCCCAGTTGCCGAAGAGGCCCTTGCCCGACTCCACCAGGCGGTACTGGATGCCAGTGCGGAATGTGCGGCGCTTGCCCAGCTTGTTGCGCTTGTTCCAGACGGTGAGCTGGCAGCGGGGCCCCACCACCAGCGAGGAGACCCGGTCATTCCAGGCGCGCTCCATGTAGGGCACGTCGGCCGGGCTGATGATGTCGAAGTAGCCTCCGGCGCAGCAGCGGTCGTAGATCACGTTACTCTCCTGGTAGAGGCGGGCGCACACCCTCACGCCGTCCACGTCTCGCAGGGTGCTGGGTTCGGGGCATTGGGCCAGCGCGCCCGACAGCAGCAGGGCCGACAGCAGCAGCGAGGCCGGGGATCCACCCATCCTTCCAGGTTCCGGGAGAGGCGACTGATGCACGGTCGGCAGCTCCACCCGGCTTGATATACCGGGGCCGGCGAGGCTTATCGCGCCCGCACGTCACCCGCGGAGTGATTAATGCCGCACGTCTCAAGCCGCTGGCGCTGGCTGGGGGACAGGTCACGCTCGCCAGATCTGCGCGCCCCACGGGAAAATGACTGGGACCAGCAGCTGCCCCGGCGCCAATGGACGCTGATAAGAAGCAGCTTTCAAGGCCACCACGGGACCGGCTGCAGCAACAGAGCTCAGCTCCCATAATCGAGACAGAGTAGAGGGAGATTTACTCTGTATCTAACCCCGTGCTGTACCTGTCCTGGGAGTGTTTGATGGGAACAGAGTAGAGGGAGCTTTACTCTGTATCTAACCCCGTGCTGTACCTGTCCTGGGAGTGTTTGATGGGGACAGTGTAGAGGGAGCTTTACTCTGTGTCTAACCCCGTGCTGTACCTGTCCTGGGAGTGTTTGATGGGGACGGTGTAAAGGGAGCTTTACTCTGTATCTAACCCCGTGCTGTACCTGTCCTGGGAGTGTTTGATGGGGACGGTGTAGAGGGAGCTTTACTCTGCATCTAACCCCGTGCTGTACCTGTCCTGGGAGTGTTTGATGGGGACGGTGCAGAGGGAGCTTTACTCTGTATCTAACCCCGTGCTGTACCTGTCCTGGGAGTGTTTGATGGGGACGGTGTAGAGGGAGCTTTACTCTGTATCTAACCCCGTGCTGTACCTGTCCTGGGAGTGTTTGATGGGGACAGTGTAGAGGGAGATCTCCTCTGTACCCAGCCAAGGAGAACAGGATAAAAAAGGGGAAGACATTGGTTTCAGTCGGATGTCTGAAACTTATCTATTTTTCACAATCTGTTCAGGGCAGTGGCCTCTCTCTCTCCAGCAGAGGCTGGAGTCAGGCTTGGAGTATCTGTTTCTGTCCCTGGGATTAAACCCGGTTTTTTGACAGAGGGATCTTGGCTGTTTCCTACAAATTGAGGTAGGGAAAAGGAAGGGTTTTTGGTTTTGTCGAACTGGGATGTTTTGGTCAGAGTTTGAGCGTGGGGCATTTTGATAAAAGCATCTGTGGCAAAGCAGCGTCATGACATTGATGCACATTTAGCTTTCCGTTCTAACGTTCGTTAGCAGGCGCCGACACTGCACAATGCCAAGGGACATCAGGAGATATCGGAAACAAGTGGCCTGAGCTCAAAGAGGTCAGTTTCCAAGGAGCTTGTTCAAAGAGGAGAGGCAGAGAGAGAGAGAGAGAGATGGGGAGAGAGAAAGGGGGAGAGAGAGAGAGATAGAGACAGAGAGCTAGACAGAGAGAGGTAGAGAGACAGAGAGAGAGAGTGATGGGTAGAGAGAGAGGGGGAGAGAGAGAGAGAGAGAGAGAGAGAGGGTTAGAGAGAGACAGAGAGACAGAGAGCGAGACACAGAGAGGTAGAGAGACAGAGGGCGAGAGAGAGGGGTAGAGAGAGAGAGGGAGGTAGTGAGAGCGGGGTAGAGAGAGAGACAGAACGAGAAAGAGAGAGCGAGAGGGCTAGAGAAAGAGAGAGAGAGATCAATAGAGAGAGAGAGGGGTAGAGTGAGGGAGAGAGGTAGAGAGAGAGAGAGGGAGATAGAGCGAGAAAGAGGGATAGAGAGAGTGAGGCAGAGAGAGACAGAGAGGTGGAGAGAGAGAGAAAGAGAGAGAGAGAGGGCTAGAGAAAGAGAGAGGGGGGAGAGAGAGAGAGGTAGGGAGAGACGGGGTAGAGAGAGAGACAGAGAGGGGTAGAGCGGTAGAGTGAGAGAGAGGTGGAGAGACAGAGAGAGAGAGAGAGACGGGTAGAGAGAGAGGGGGAGAGAGAGAGAGAGAGAGACAGAGAGAGGTAGAGAGACAGAGAGAGAGAGAGACACGGGTATCGAGAGAGGGGGAGAGAGAGAGAGAGAGAGAGGGGTAGAGAGAGAGAGAGACAGAGAGCGAGACAGAGAGAGGTAGAGAGACAGAGGGGGAGAGAGAGACGGGTAGAGAGAGAGGGAGAGAGAGAGAGAGAGAGGGGTAGAGAGAGAGACAGAGAGCGAGACAGAGAGAGGTAGAGAGACAGAGGGAGAGAGAGAGGGGTAGAGAGAGAGAGGGAGGTAGTGAGAGCGGGGTAGAGAGAGAGACAGAACGAGAAAGAGAAACAGAGGCTACAGAAAGAGAGAGAGAGGGGTAGAGAAAGAGAGAGAGAGATCAATAGAGAGAGAGAGGGGTAGAGTGAGGGAGAGAGGTAGAGAGAGAGAGAGGGAGATAGAGCGAGAAAGAGGGGTAGAGAGAGTGAGGCAGAGAGAGACAGAGAGGGGTAGAGAGAAAGAGGAGTAGAGGGAGAGACAGAGAGGTGGAGAGAGAGAGAAAGAGAGAGAGAGGGCTAGAGAAAGAGAGAGGGGGAGAGAGAGAGAGAGGTAGAGAGAGACGGGGTAGAGAGAGAGACAGAGAGGGGTAGAGCGGTAGAGTGAGAGAGAGGTGGAGAGGCAGAGGGGTAGGCAAAAGGCAGAGAGAGGGAGAGGGGGATAGAGAGAGAAAGAAGGGCAGAGAGAGAGAAGGGGCGGAGAGAGACAAAGTGGGAGAGAAAGAGAAAGAGGGGGCGGAGAGAAAAGGAGAGAGGGAAAGGCAGAGAGAGAGGTTGAAAGAGAGGTAGAGAGAGAGAGAGAGGTGGAGAGAGAGAGAGGAAGGGAGGGAGAGAGTAAAAGGGAGAGAGAGAGAGTGGGGGGATAGAGAGGGGGAGAGAAAAGGGGGAGGGGAGAAAGAGAGAGAGGGGGTGGAGAGAGAGCAGGAGAGAGAGGGAGGATCGGAGAGAGAGGAAGAGGGAGAGAAAAGAAGAGAGGGGGAGGGATAGAGAGAGGGTGGAGAGAGAAAGGGAGAGAGAGAGAGGGTGGAGAGAGAAAGGGAGAGAGAGAGGGTGGAGAGAGAAAGGAAGAGAGAGAGGGTGGAGAGGTGTAAGAGTATATTTCCAGAGCTGAAGGTTCTACGGGTTGGAGGAGGTAACAGAGATAGGGAGGGTTGTAGGGACTGAGGAGATTACAGAGATAGGGAGGGTTGTAGGGGCTGGAGGAGGTTACAGAGATAGGGAGGGTTGTAGGCGGTAGAGGAGGTTACAGAGATAGGGAGGGTTGTAGGGGCTGAAGGAGGTTACAGAGATAGGGAGGGGTGTAGGGGCTGAAGGAGGTTACAGAGATAGGGAGGGTTGTAGGGGCAGGAGGAGGTTACAGAGATAGGGAGGGTTGTAGGGGGCTGGAGAAGGTTACAGAGATAGGGAGGGTTGTAGGGGCTGGATGAGGTTATAGAGATAGGGAGGGTTGTAGGGGCTGGAGGAGGTTACAGAGATAGGGAGGGGTGTAGGGGCTGGAGGAGGTTACAGAGATAGGGAGTGTTGTAGGGGCTGGAGGAGGTTACAGAGATAGGGAGGGTTGAAGGGGCTGGAGGAGGTTACAGAGATAGGGAGGGTTGTAGGGGCTGGAGGAGGTTACAGAGATAGGGAGGGGTGTAGGGGCTGGACGAGTTTACAGAGATAGGGAGGGTTGTAGGGGCTGGAGGAGGCTAAAGTGATAGGGAGGGTTGTAACGGCTTGAGCAGGTTACAGAGACAGGGAGGGGTGCAGGGGCTGGAGGAGATTACAGAGATCGGGAGGGTTGTAGGGAAAGGAGGAGGTTACAGAGATAGGGGGGGGATGTAGGGGCTGGAGGAGGCTACAGAGATAGGGAGGTTGGTAGCGGCTGGAGAAGGTTACAGAGATAGGGAGTAATGAAGGGGCTAGAGTAGGTTGCAGAGATAGGGAGGGATGAAGGGGTTAGAGGAGGTTACAGAGATAGGGAGGATTGTAGGGGCTGGAGGAGGTTACAGAGATAGGGAGGGTTGTAGGGGCTGGAGGAGGTTACAGAGATAGGGAGGGTTCGAGGGGCTGAAGGAGGTTACAGACATTGGGAGGGTTGAAGGGGCTGGAGGAGGTTACAGAGATAGGGAGGGTTGTAGGGGCTGCAGGAGATTACAGAGATAGGGAGGGTTGTAGTGGCTGGAGGAGGTTACAGATGTAGGGAGGGTTGTAGGAATTCGAGGAGGTTATAGAGATAGGGAGTGTTGTAGGGACTGCAGGAAGTTGCAGAGTTAAGGAGCGTTGTAGGGGCTGGAGGAGGTTGCAGAGATAGGAAGAGTCCTAGTTATTAGAGGAGGTTACAGAGATAGGGAGGGATGTAGGGGCTGGAGGAGTTTACAGATATCAGGAGGGTTGTAGGAACTGGAGGAGGTTACAGAGATATGGAGGGTTGTAGGGGCTGTAATAGGCTACAGAGATATGGAGGGTTGTAGGGGCTGGTGGAGGTTACATAGATAGGGAGGGTTGTAGGGGCTGGAGGAGGTTACAGAGATTGGTTGGGGTTTTAGGCTAGATGAGGTTACAGAGATAGGGAGGGGTGTAGGTGCTGGAGGAGGTTACAGAGATAGGGAGAATTGTAGGCATCCAAGGTGGTTACAGAGATAGGGAGGTTGGTAGCGGCTGGAGGAGGTTACAGAGTTAGGGAGGTATGAAGGGGCTAGAGTAGGTTACAGATATAGGGAGGGGTGTAGGGGCTGGAGGCGGTTACTGAGATACGGAGGGTTGTAGGGGCTGGAGTATTTTACAGACTTAGGGTTGGGTGCAGGGACTGGAGAAGTTTACAGAAATAAGGTGGTTTGTAGGGGCTGGAGGAAGTTGCAGAGATAGGGAGAGTCCTGGGGGTATTGCAGGGGCCGGATGAGGTTGCAGAGATGGGGAGGGTTGTAGGGACTGGAGGAGGTTACAGAGATAGGGAGGATTGTATGGACTGGAGGAGGTTACAGAGATAGGGAGGCTTGTAGAGGCTGGAGCAGGTTGCAGAGATAGGCAGAGTCCTAGGGGTTAGAGGAGGTTACAGAGATAGGGAGGGATGTAGGGGCTGGAGGAGTTTACAGAGATAGGGAGGGTTTTAGTGACTGGAGGAGGTTACATAGATATGGAGGGTTGTAGGTGCTGGAGGAGGTTACAGAGATAGAGATGTTTGGATGGTTCAGAGGAGTTTACAGAGAAAGGGAGGGGTGTAGGGGCTGTAGGAGGTTACAGAGAAAGGGACGGGTGTAGGGCTGGAGCAGGTTACAGAGATAGGGAGGTTTCACGGGTATGGAGGATGTTATAGTGATAATGAGGGTTGAAAGGGCTGGAGGAGGCTACAGAGATAGGGAGGGTTGTAGGGGCTGGAGGCTGTTACATAGATAGGAAGTGTTTTCTGGGCTGGAGGAGGTTATCGAGATAGCTAGGGTTGTTGGTGTTTTAAGAGGCTACAGAGATAGGGAGGGGTGTAGGGGCTAGAGGAAGTTACAGAGGTAGGGTGGGATGTAGGGGCTGGTGGAGGTTACAGAGATAGGAAGGGTTGTAGGGGCAGGAGGAGGTTACAGAGATAGGGAGGGTTCTAGGGGTTGGAGGAGGTTACAGACATTAGGAGTGTTGTAGGGGCTGGAGGAGGTTGGAGATAGGGAGCTTGGTAGCGGCTGGAGAACGTTACAGAGATAAGGATTGTTGTAGGTGTTCTAGTAGTTTATAGAGATAGGAAGGGATGAAGGTCTTAGATGAGGTTACAGAGATAGGCAGGGTTGTAGGGACTGGAGGAGTTTACAGAGATAGGGAGTATTGTAGGGGCTGGAGGAGTTTACAAAGATAGGGAGTATTGTAGGGGCTGGAGGAGTTTACAGAGATCAGGAGGGTTGTAGGGACTGGAGGAGTTTACAGAGATAGGGAGTGTTGTAGGGGCTGGAGGAGGTTGCAGAGATAGGGAGAGTCCTAGTTATTAGAGGAGGTTACAGAGATAGGGAGGGATGTAGGGGCTGGAGGAGTTTACAGAGATAGGGAGTGTTGTAGGGGCTGGAGGAGTTTACAGAGATAGGGAGTATTGTAGGGGCTGGAGGAGTTTACAGAGATCAGGAGGGTTGTAGGAACTGGAGGAGGTTACAGAGATAGGGAGGGGTGAAGGCTCTAGGGGAGGTTACAGAGATTGGGATGGTTGTAGGGGCTGGAGGAGGTTACAGAGATAGGGAGGGTTTTAGGGGCTGGAGGAGGTTACAGAGATAGGGAGGGGTGTAGGGGCTGGAGGAGGTTACAGAGATAGGGAGGGTTGTAGGCGTCTGGAGGAGGTTACATTGATAGGGAGGGTTTTCGGAGCCGGAGGTGGTTACAAAGACAGGGAAGGTGGTAGGATTTGGAATAGGTTACAGAGATTAGGAGTGGTGTAGGCGTTGTATGAGGTTTCAGAGGTAGAGACGGTTAGAGGGGTTAGAGTAGTTTACAGATTTAGGGTTGGGTGTAGGGACTGGAGAAGGTTACAGAAATAAGGTGGTTTGTAGGGGCTGGAGAAGTTGCAGAGATAGGGAGAGTCCTGGGGTTTAGAGGAGGTTACAGAGATAGGGAGGGATGAAGGGCTGGAGGAGGTTACAGAGATAGGGAGGGGTGTAGGGCTGGAGGAGGTTACAGAGATAGGGAGGGGTGTAGTGGCTGGAGGAGGTTACAGAGATAGGGAGGGTTGTAGGGGCTGGAGGAGGTTACAGAGATAGGGAGGGTTGTAGTGGCTGGAGGAGGTTACAGAGATAGGGAGGGGTGTAGGGGCTGGAGGAGGTTACAGAGATAGGGTGGGGTGTAGGGGTCAGAGGAGGTTACAGAGATAGGGAGGGGTGTAGGGGCTGGAAGAGGTTACAGAGATAGGGAGGGGTGTAGGGGCTGGAGGAATTTACAGAGATAGGGAGGGGTGTAGTGGCTGGAGGAGGTTACAGAGATAGGGAGGGGTGTAGGGGCTGGAGGAGGTTACAGAAATAAGGAGGTTTGTAGGGGCTGGAGGAAGTTGCAGAGATAGGGACAGTCCTAGGGGTTAGAGGAGGTTACAGAGATAGGGAGGGTTGTAGGGGGTTGGAGGAGGTTACAGAGATAGGGAGGGATGTAGGGGCTGGAGGAGGTTACAGAGATAGGGGGGTTGGTAGCGGCAGGACGTGGTGACAGAGATAGAGAGGGATGAAGGGGCTAGAGTAGGTTACAGCGATAGGGAGGGATGAAGGGGTTAGTGGAGGTTACAGAGATAGGGAGGATTGTAGGGGCTGGAGGAGGTTATAGTGATAGGTAGGGATGTAGGGGTTGGAGGAGGTTACAGAGATAGGGAGGGTTGTAGGGGCTGGATGAGGTTACAGAGCTAGGGAGGGGTGTAGTTTCTGGAGGAGGTAACAGAGATAGGAAGGGCTGTAGGGGCTGGAGAAAGTTACAGAGATAGGGAGGGGTGTAGGGGCAGGAGGAGTTTACAGAGATAGGGAGGGTTCGGGGGGCTGGAGGAGGTTACAGACATTTGGAGGGTTGTAGGGTCTGGAGGAAGTTACAGAGATAGGGAATGTTGCTGGGGCTGGAAGAGATTGCAGAGATGGGGAGGGATGAAGGGGTTAGAGGAGTTTGCAGCGATATGGAGGGTTGTAGGGGCTGGAGGAGGTTACAGAGATAGGGAGGGGTGTAGGGGCTGGAGGAGGTTACAGAGATAGGGCGGGGTGTAGGGGTTAGAGGAGGTTACAGAGATATGGTGGGTTGTAGGGGTTGGAGGAGGTTAGAGAGATAGGGAGGGTTGTAGGGGCTGGAGGAGGTTTCAGAGACAGGGAGGGATGAAGGGGTTAGAGGAGGTTACAGAGATTGGGAGGATTGTAGGGGCAGGAGGAGGTTACAGAGAAAGGGAGGATTGTAGGGACTGGAGGAGTTTACAGAGATAAGGAGGGTTGTAGAGTCTGGAGCAGGTTGCAGAGATAGGCAGAGTCCTAGGTGTTAGAGGAGGTTACAGAGATAGGGAGGGATGTAGAGTCTGGAGGAATTTACAGAGATAGGGAGGGTTTTAGGGACTGGAGGAGGTTACATAGATATGGAGGGTTGTAGGGGCTGGAAGTGGTTACAGAGATAGAGATGTTTTGAGGGGTTAGAGGAGGTTACAGAGATAGGGAGGGTTGTAGGGGCTAGAGGCGGTTACATAGATTTGGAGTGTTTTCGGGGCTGGAGGAGGTTATAGAGATAGCTAGGGTTGTTGGTGTTCTAAGAGGCTACAGAGATAGGGAGCAGTATAGGGGATGGAGGAGGTTACTGTAATGGGGGGGTGTAGGGGCTGGAGGAAGTTACAGAGGTAGGGAGGGGTGTAGGGGCTGGTGGAGTTTACAGAGATAGGGTGGGTTGTAGGAACTGGAGGAGGTTAGAGAGATAGGGAGTGTTGTAGGAACTGGAGGAGTTTACAAAGATTGGGAGGGGTGTAGGGGCTGTAGCAGGTTACAGAGATAGGGAGAGTTGTAGGGGTGGAGGAGTTATAGAGATAGGGAGGGTTGTAGGGGCTGGAGGAGGTTACAGAGGTAGGGTGGGGTGTAGGGGCTTGAGGAGGTTACAGAGATAGGGAGAGATAGATAGGGATGCCCCTCCGAACATTAAATGACATTGGAAACAGGGTGAACAGACCCTATTTTTGTTAAAGGATGCGTTGGAGGTGTTTTATGACAGAAAGGTATTATGTGTTGGACAAGGGAGCATCAAGAACTCGAGGGCACAGGCTCAAAATAATTGGCTAAAAGGAGTGAAAGTGAAGTGAGGGGAAACGTTTTCACCCAGAGGGTGGGTCGGAGTCTGGAACGAGCTCCCCGAGAGGGTGGTGGGGGAGGCAGGTTCGATCGAGGTATCCAAAAGGGAATTGGACTGCCCGCCTGATAAGGGAGAGGGGGCAGGGTGACAGGGGGTAAGGGGCAGGAGAGTAGGACGAAGCAGAACGCTCTTTCAGAGAGACAGTGCAGACTCAATGGGCCGAATGGCCTCCTTCTGCACTGTGAAGACTCTGTGATGTTTTTCCACATCAATCATATTACAGAACCCAACCTTACTCTCTTTATTTGAATTGGAACGCCATTTGGACATTGATCTTCTAACTTTCAGTAAGGTGCTAATTAAAAGGTAGTTTACTTCCATCTTAACCAAATATTGTGTTGTATTTGCAAAGTAACCAGCCACTCGCCAACTGTTAATTGTCCCATCCACTCCCCATAAGTACCAATCAGCGTCTCGATCTTTGGCTCCCTCGCTTTTGCCGAGCGGCAATGTTTGATTGCTCCCAGTGCAGGATATTTTCCACTCTCAACAGTTATTGCTGAATAAAGAGACATGTTGAATCTTTTTGCCTTGCACTCATCAGGACATTTCGCACGAGTACCAATATAAGGGGGAAAACAACAATTTATACCGTATGTGAAGAGTGTGCTGATTGGTTGACAAGTGGCATTGCCATGGGGGTTTGGGGGGGTGGTGTAGGCCACTGATGGCGACTGACAGTCAACTGCCAAGCCTGGTTGGAAATTTAAACCAGGCATCTTGCCCCTGATTTTTCAAGGCATTGCCCTGAGGAATGAACCAGTGAATGGCTGTCACTTATTCTGTTTAGCTGAAACGGGTGCAGTGTGTGTGTGTGTACATGTCCTTTCTGTCTGCGTTAACATATGTAGCTTCCAGTACACGCAAAGGCGCCACACTATGAGCCTGACTGACAATCTCAGACTGGTCGTAGGCATAACTCTTAGCACACCGAGGGTTTATCTCTCTTTTATTCAGCAGTTCTGTGCTAACCAAGCGACTACTCAGCAGTTTATTCATACATGTGTACTATTTTTAACATTTGTGTTATTGTAAATGAGAAAAAGGTATAGCAGAACACTTGACACAATTTAGATGTGAAATGTTCTTTGAACGCAATACATACATAAACCTATTCCTTTATTACAGATACACTTCCAACCTGTGCACTGTATAAAACTAGTATTGAGATTCTAAGCACATCAATAATCTTTATTGTTCAGCTGAATACATAGTTTTTTTTTGAATATCAGTGACTTAATCTGATGTTTCATGAAATGGTACAAAATTAGAGAGATTATTCTACTGTCCAAATAAAGTCTTATTTATTTATATTTTCAAATTTACAATGGGCTTTTCTTGTCAAGATCATTGCATGAGAAATCCCTCAATGTTGCAGTTACAAAGCAAGAGGCTACATATGTGCGAGAAATGCGTCTATTTTTAGTTATTCATTCACAGGATGTGGGCATCGCTGGATAGTTCAACATTTATTGCCCATCCATAAATGCTCCCTTGAGAAGGTGGGGGTGAGCTGCCTTCTTGAGCCGCTGCAGTCCCCGTGTGGTGTAGGTACACCCACGGCGCTGTTAGGGAGGGAGTTCCAGCAACAGTGAAGGAACGGCCGATATATTTCCAAGTCGGGGTGGTGAGTGGGGCTCGGAGGGGAACTTGCAGGTGGTGGTGTTCCCCGTGCGTCTGCTGCCCTTGTCCTTCTAGGTGGTAGAGGTGGTGGGTTTGGGCGGCGCTATCGAAGGAGCCTTGGCAAGTTGCTGCAGTACATCTTGTAGATGGTACACACACACTGCTGCCCCTGTGCGTCGGGGGTGGAGGGAGTGAATGTTTGTGGATGGGGTGCCGATTAAGCGGGGGCTGCTTTGTCCTGGACGGTGTCGTGCTTCTTGAGTGTTGTGGGAGCTGCACTCATCCAGGCAAGTGGGGAGTATCCCCATCACACTCCTGACTTGTGCCTTGATTTGGGGAGTCAGGAGGTGAGTTACTCGCCCCAGATTCCCCACCCTTCGTCTCTTCCCTGTAAAATCTTTTCTCTGCAGATAATTATCCAGTTCCCTTTTGGAAACGGCAATCGAATCTGTTTCCACCACATGCCCGGGCAGTGCAGTCCAGATCCAAACCGCTTGTCGCAAAAAAGAGTTTCTCCTCTGGTCCTTTCGCGAATCACCTTAGGGTTCTCCATCTTCCGCCGATGGGGACAGTTTCTCCCCATTCCCTCTCTCCAGACCCCTCGCAGTTTTGAACAGGTCGAACAAATCTCCTCTCAACCTTCTCCGCTCCCAGGAGAACAGCCCCAGCTCCACCAATCCACCCAGGGGAACAGAAGTTCCTCATCTTCAGAACCATTCTCGTCAATCGTATCTGCACCCTTTCTAAAACCTTCCCGTTGAGTCCGAACCAGTGTTTGATCAAGGTTCATAATGCACTTGCTTTTGTCCTCTGTGCCCCTATTTATAAAACCCAGGATTGGGTATAATTTAACTGTTTTCCCAACCTGCCACTGTCAACGATTTATGCAGATTTACCCCCTAGGTCCCTCCGCTCCTGCACCACCACACCACCCCTTTAGAATTGTACCCTTTATTTTTTTGTCACCTCTCCTCACACTTCAGACCAAAATGTATCACCTGACACTTCCCTACATTTCATCTGCCATTGTGTCTGCCCATCTCACCAGCCTGTCCACATCCTCCTGAAGTCTAGCACTATCCTCCTCACAGTTCACAACATGACCAAGTCTTGTGTCATCTGCGAATTTTGAAATTGTGCCCTCTAACGCCCAGGGTCTAGGCTGTTAATATCAGTCAATAAAAGCAGTGGGCCCTCTACATACCATCCCCCAGTCAGAAGTAAGTAAAGCTTTCTGTAGTACATGAATTAAATAATTAAACGATTGCAAAATGAAATTCTAGCTATGCTAAAGATTAATGATTCAAACACCACATGGTTCGAAATGAAATGTCTACCTACGCTAATATTGTTCACTTAGAAAGCATCGTTTTACTCATGTTTGGGAACTCGAGTGATGAATACAGAGGAAAACAATGTAATGGTAGATTTAGAAATGATGTGGCTCACACATTTTCTTAGAGCTCCTGTACCTCAAAATTTGCACTACCCCCCCTGAAGTTGGGACTGTTCTCCTTGGGGAAGAGAGGAGATTGGATCGAGGGTGTTCAAAATCGCGAGAGGGATGGGGTTTGGGACAGAGTGGACAGAGGGAGAAACCGTTCCCATTGGCGGGAGGATCGAGAACCAGAGGGAGGCGGGTTTAAGGCGATCGGCAAAAGCAGCGACGGAGACGCGAGGAGAAACTTTTTCACGCGGCGAGTGGTTAGGATCTGGAACGAGCTGCCTGAGAGTGTGGGGGAGGCAGGGTCAACCGAGGCTTTCCAAAGGAGGGGGGAATTGGATCATTATCTGGAGAGGAAGAATGTGCAGGGTGACGGAGAGTGGGCAGGGGAGAGGGGGACTGGGTGAGTTGCTCTAGCAGAGGGACCAGCACAGACACCAGGTGGTCTTCTGAGTTGGAACCATTTTGGATTCTAAACACAAGGGATTGGAGCAAGAGTAGACCATCCGGCCCTTCGAGTCTGCTCCCCTCACTCAACCCCATCATGGCCGACCTTGGGCTTCAACTCCCACTTTCCCGCCCGCTCCCCATATCCCTCGATTCCTGGAGAGACCAAAAATCCGTCCGTCCCGACCTTGAATGTCTTCAACGATGGAGCGTCCGCAACCCTCTCGGGTGGAGAGAATCCCAAAGATTCACAACCCTTCGGGTGAAGAAATTTCCCCTCATTTCAGTCCCAAATGATCGGCCCCCTTTTCCTGAGACTGTGCCCCCCACCCCCGTGTTTTAGATCCCCCCCCCGCCCCGAGCAGGGGAAACAATCTCTCCGCGCCCACCCCTGTCAAACCCCCTTCAGAATCGTGTCCGTCTCAATGCGATTGCCTCTCATTCTGCTAAACTCCAGAGAACATCGGCCCAATTTACTCAGTCTCTCATCGTAGGGCAACCTCCCCCCTCATCCCTGGGACCGATCGAGTGAACCTTCGCTGTCCCACCTCCAATGCAAGTATACCCTTCCTTAAATGTATAAGTGTGAGGTGATGCACTTGGACAGGACAAACAAGGCATGGGAATACACGGTGAATGGTAGGACCCTGGGAAGCACTGAGGATCAGAGGGACCTTGGTGTGCATGTCCACCGGTCCCTTAAGGTACCGGGACAGGTAGATAATGTGGTTAAGAAGGCATATGGGATACTTGTCTTTATTAGCCGAGGCATAGAATATAAGAGCAGGGGGGTTATGCTGGAACTGTATAAAACACTGGTTAGGCCACAGCTAGAGTATTGCGTGCAGTTCTGGAATCCGCATTATAGGAAGGATGTGATTGCACTAGAGAGAGTGCAGAGGAGATTTACCAGAATGTTGCCTAGGCTGGAGAGTTTTAGTGATGAGGAGAGATCAGATAGACGGGGGTTATTTACCCTGGAGCAGAGGAGATTGAGGGGGGACATGATTGAGGTGTAGAAAATGATGAGGGGCAAAGATAGGGCAGACAGGGAGGAACTTTTCCCCTTGGTGGAGGGATCAATAACAAGGGGGCATAGATTTAAGGTAAGGGGCAGGAGGTTAAAGGGTGACAAGTCCCCAGGACCTGATGGCCTGCATCCCAGGGTCTTAAAGGAAGTGGCAGCGGAGATAGTGGATGCATTGGCTATAATATTCCAAAATTCCCTGGATTCTGGAAAGGTTCCATTGGATTGGGAAAATGCGAATATAACACCCTTATTGAAAAAGAATGGGGGGAGGCAGAAAGTAGGAAACTATAGACCAGTTAGTTTAATGTCTGTCGTTGGGAAATTGTTGGATTCCATTATTAAGGAAGCTGTAATGGGGCTTTTGGAAAGTCAAAATGCAATCCATCAGAGTCAGCATGGTTTTATGAAGAGTAAATCGTGTTGGACTAATTTGCTAAGAGTTCTTTGAAGATGTGACAAGCAAAGTGGATCATGGGGATCCTGTAGATGTCGTATATCTGGACTTCCAGAAGGCCTTTGATAAGGTGCTGCACAAAAGATTAATGCACAAGATAAGATCACAGGGAGTTGGGGGTAATATATTAGCTTGGATAGAGGATTGGCTAACCAACAGAAAGCAGAGAGTCAGGATAAATGGGTCTTTTTCTGGATGGCAAGCTGTAACTAGTGGGGGTGTCACAGGGTTCAGTCCTTGGGCCCCAACTATTTACAATCTATATTAATGACTTGGATTCAGGGATAGAAGGTACTATAGCTAAATTTGCAGATGACACCAAAATAGGGTAAGTAAGTTGCAACGAAGAAATAAGGAATTTACAAATGGATATGGACAGGTTAGGCGAATGGGCCAAAATTCGGCAGATGGAGTTTAACGCGGATAAGCGCGAGGTTATCCATTTTGGTCGGAAGAATAAAAAGGCAACTTGTTATTTAAATGGAGAGAAACTTCAGAATGCTTCAGTGCAGAGGGATCTGGGTGTCCTGGTGCATGAATCACTGAAAGCTAGTCTGCAGGTACCATAGGTCATAAGGAAGGCAAATGGAATTTTGGCATTTATTGCTAAAGGAATAGAGTATAAAAATAGGCAAGTGTTGTTGCAACTGTACAAGGCATTGGCGAGACTGCACCTGGAGTACTATGCACAGTTTTGGTCCCCTTACTTGAGGAAGGATGTGGTTGCATTGGAGGCAGTTCAGAGGAGGTTCACTAGTTTGATTCCAGAGATATGGGGCTTGTCTTATGAGGAGAGATTGAACAGTTTAGGCCGATACTCGCTCGAGTTTAGAAGGATGAGAGGGGATCTAATTGAGGTATATAAGATGCTAAAGGGGACAGACAAAGTAGACGTGGAGCGGATGTTTCCCCTTCTGGGGCATTCTAGAACGAGAGGCCATAGTTTTAGGCTAAGGGGCGGTAGATTTAAATCAGAGATGAGGAGGAATTACTTTTCTCAAAGGGTGGTGAATCTGTGGAATTCACTACCTCAGAGTGCAGTGGATGCCGGGTCACTGAATAAATTTAAGGAGGAGATAGAGAGATTTTTAATTAGTAACGGGGTTGAAAGGTTATGGGGAGAGGGCGGGAAATTGGAGTCGAGGCCGAAATGAGATCAGCCATGATGGTATCGAATGGCGGGGCAGTCTCGAGGGGCTGAATGGCCCACTCCTGCTCCTGGTTCTTATAATGACTGTGACTTGTGCTTCAGTTATACAAAGCCCTGGTTTGACCAACACCTGGAGTGACTGTGAGGGTCTCTGGGCCCCACAACTCAGGAAGGTGATACTTACTTCGGTGGGGAGCTCAGGGTAGATTTACCGGAACGATCCCGGGACTCCAAGGGTTAAATTCCGAGGAGAGATTAAACACAAACTAGGGTTGTGTTAAGACCATAAGACATAGGAGCAGAAATTAGGCCATTCGGCCCATCGAGTCTGCTCCGCCATTCAATCATGGCTGATAAGTTTCTCAACCCCATTCTCCCGCCTTCTCCCCGTAACCTTTGATCCCCTTACCAATCAAGAACCTATCTATCTCGGTCTTAATTACACTCAATGACCTGGCCTCCACAGCCTTCTGTGGCAATGAATTCCATAGATTCACCCACTCTCTGGCTAAAGAAGTTTCTCCTCATCTCTGTTCTAAAAGGTCTTCCCTTTACTCTGAGGCTGTGCCCTCGGGTCCTAGTCTCTCCTACTAATGGAAACATCTTCCCCACGTCCACTCTATCCAGGCCTTTCAGTATTCTGTAAGTTTCAATCAGATCCCCCCTCATCCTTCTAAACTCCATCGGGTATAGACCCAGAGTCCTCAAACGTTCCTCATATGTTAAGCCTTTCATTCCTGGGATCGTTCTCGTGAACCTCCTCTGGACCCTCTCCAGGGCCAGCACATCCTTCCTGAGATACGGGGCCCAAAATTGCTCACAATATTCTAAATGTGGTCTGACCAGAGCCTTATAAAGCCTCAGCAGCACATCCCTGCTTTTATATTCTAGTCCTCTCGAAATAAATGCCAACATTGCATTTGCCTTCCTAACTACCGACTCAACCTGCAAGTTAACCTGAAGAGAATCCTGGACTAGGACTCCCAAGTCCCTTTGCACTCCAGATTTCTGAATTCTCTCCCCATTTAGAAAATATTCTATGCCTCTATTCTTCCGGCCAAAGTGCATTACCTCACACTTGCCCACGTTGTATTCCATCTGCCACTTCTTTGCCCATTCTCCTAACCTGTCTAAATCCTTCTGCATCCTCCCCACCTCCTCAATACTACCTGTCCCTCCACCTATCTTTGTATCATCTGCAAACTTAGCCAGGATGCCCTCAGTTCCTTCATCTAGATCATTAATGTATAAAGTGAAAAGTTGTGGTCCCAACACTGACCCCTGCGGAACTCCACTAGTCACCGGCTGCCATCCTGAGAAGGACCCTCTTATCCCCACTCTCTGCCTTCTGCCAGACAGCCAATCTTCTATCCATGCTAATACCTTGCCTCTAACACCATGGGCTCTTATCTTACTGAGCAGCCTCCTGTGCGGCACCTTGTCAAAGGCCTTCTGGAAGTCCAAGTAGATAACATCCATTGGCTCTCCTTTGTCTAACCTGCTCGTTACCTCCTCAAAGAATTCGAACAGATTTGTCAGGCATGACCTCCCCTTGATGAAACCATGCTGACTTTGCCCGATTTTACCATGCACTTCCAAGTATTCTGAAATCTCATCCTTAATAATGGACTCTAAAATCTTACCAACGACCGAGGTCAGGCTAATCGGCCTGTAATTTCCAGTCTTTTGCCTCACTCCCTTCTTAAACAGGGGGGGTTACATTAGCGATTTTCCAGTCCTCTGGGACCCTCCCTGACTCCAGTGAGGAGGGGGCTGAATGGGCCTCCTCCTGTTCCTGTGTAACAGGCTCGAGAGGGACTGAATGGCCTCCTGTTCCTGTGTAACAGGCTCGAGAGAGAGGAGGGGGCCGAATGGGGCCTCCTCCTGTTTGTCTTTTCCCTCAAAGGTTCAGGGCCGTCGGGTCAAGTGGGATTCAGGAGCCAGGTGCCCCCCCCCGCCACCACCCCCGAGCTAACTCCGAACGCAGCCTCAAATAGGCTGGGCTGGGGGCGGGGGCACAGCTGATAATCCGGAGCTGAGCCTCGGGAAAGGAGAGGGAGAGGGATCGCGGCGCCAGAGAGAGAGAGAGAGGGGTCTAAATCCGTCGGCGCGAGCTCCGAAACCTCGAACCCCAAGGGGCGGACGAGGCAACACTACGACACACACACACACACACACACACACACCAGGAGACGGAGCGGGATGAAGCAGGTGACGTTTAATTCAAAGTCTTTGCCAAGCTTACAGAGAGAGAGAGAGAGAGAGAGACGGGACCCGAGTCTTTCCAACGAACCATCTGAGGGAACGACATCATGTTGGCACCAGCGGAGATCGAGAGGTCGGCGCCCCAGGCAGGTACGAAAAGAGGCGAGCGATTGGTGATGGAGGCTGGCGAGGTTGTGGGGGGTCGGCGGCCCAGGCGGGGTACGAAAAGAGGCTGAGCGACGGCGATGGGAGGCTGGCGAGGCTGGGAGAGCCGGGCGCTCAGCTGCAGGTGCAGTAGTACGAGGAGATGGAGTTGTCCCAGTTGCCGAAGAGGCCCTTGCCCGACTCCACCAGGCGGTACTGGATGCCAGTGCGGAATGTGCGGCGGTTGCCCAGCTTGTTGCGCTTGTTCCAGACGGTGAGCTGGCAGCGGGGCCCCACCACCAGCGAGGAGACCCGGTCATTCCAGGCGCGCTCCATGGAGGGCACGTCGGCCGGGCTGATGATGTCGAAGTAGCCTCCGGCGCAGCAGCGGTCGTAGATCACGCTGCTCTCCTGGTAGAGGCGGGCGCACACCCTCACGCCGTCCACGTCTCGCAGGGTGCTGGGTTCAGGGCACTGGGCCAGCGCGCCCGACAGCAGCAGGGCCGACAGCAGCAGCGAGGCCGGGGATCCACCCATCCTTCCAGGTTCCGGGAGAGGCGACTGATGCACGGTCGGCAGCTCCCTCAGCTTGATATACCGGGGCCGGCGAGGCTTATCGCGCCCGCACGTCACCCGCGGAGTGATTAATGCCGCACGTCTCGAGCCGCTGGCGCTGGCTGGGGGACAGGCCACCCTCGCCAGACCTGCGCGCCCCACGGGAAAATGACTGGGACCAGCAGCTGCCCCGGCGCCAATGGACGCTGATAAGAAGCAGCTTTCAAGGCCACCACAGGACCGGCTGCAGCGACAGAGCTCAGCTCCCATAATCGATACAGAGTAGAGGGAGCTTTACTCTGTATCTAACCCCGTGCTGTACCTGTCCTGGGAGTGTTTGGTGGGGACAGTGTAGAGGGAGCTTTACTCTGTATCTAACCTCGTGCTGTACCTGTCCTGGGAGTGTTTGATGGGGACGGTGTAGGGGGAGCTTTACTCTGTATCTAACCCCGTGCTGTACCTGTCCTGGGAGTGTTTGATGGGGACGGTGTAGGGGGAGCTTTACTCTGTATCTAACCTCGTGCTGTACCTGTCCTGGGAGTGTTTGATGGGGACGGTGTAGGGGGAGCTTTACTCTGTATCTAACCCCGCTGTATCTTCCCGACTCCAATTATTGCAATGCTCCCCCACCCTCCACACTCCATAAACTTGATATCATCCAAAGTCCTCCTGCCGCCGCACCCCAACTCACGCCAAGGCCCCGTAAGCCAGTTAGCCCATCTGCAACGCTGACCTGCGCCGGCTGCAGGCCAAACAACTCCTCCGTTCAATGTCCAGCGGCATTACCGCTACGCCACCGTCCTGCCCGTAGTGTGTTATTAAGGGTGCCCACCATGGCATGACTCTTGTCAAGCCCAGGCTGAGTTTCTTGGGTGGGCTGCGCCCTGTGGGGCCAGTGACCCACGATGGCACAAGCTGAATTCCGTTATTCAGAACCTCGAGGGCCTCTCAGCCCACCCCACCCCCATTACTTTCATCTAGTTCACACCGATCGGGAACGGGGAGTACATCTTGCTAATTTTGGCTTTTGGCAGGCCCACTTAACGTTTCGCCTCTGCCCAGTCGATGGATCACCCAGCTATCTTGGCAGGTTGGAACGCAGCCGCTTCTGAACTTGGTGAGGAAGAACGCGGAGAGACGACTTAAAATGACGGGGACGACTGCAAAGCGGGGGGCAGGGGCAGAGGGACCCGGGGGTATATGTGCACAGATCACTGAAGGTGGCAGGACAGGTTGAGAGAGAGAGCGGTTAATAAAGCATCCAGTATCCTGGGCTTTATTAATAGGGGCGTAGAGTACAAGAGCAAGGAGGTTATGTTAAACCTGCATAAAACACTGGCTCAGCCCCAACTGGAGTATTGTGTCCCGTTCTGGGCACCGCACTTTAGGGAGGATGTGAAGACTTCAGAGAGAGAGAGAGAGAGAGAGAGAGAGTGGAAAAGATTCACAAGAATGGTTGCGATGTTGGTGTATCGACTCAGCCTGACTCGCGATCTGTTTGGCCTTCTCGAGGGACAAATCCTGTTTCGATTGCAAATGTACCGACAGCTCGTCATCGAGAGCCCACCATCAACGACTGAATTTGTGTTTTAAGGCTCCGTAACTGCAAGTACTTGCTCACCGATGCAGGTCGTTAAGGAGGGAATCGAGGGACTCCCCTGTCCTTTGGATGCTCCGATTGAATTTTTCTCTTTCGATCGCCAAATTCTTTTTGGGGGGGGGGGGGCTGTGGTATTTCTGCAAGGCGTCTCTCGCCTCGCTGTCCGATGCCCAGGTTTCCCCAGTGCTTTTCTGGGCGAGGGCATCATCGACTATGGTTCCCACAGCATATAAAAGTGTACAGCCCCGGTGGCTCTGAGGTTTTGGAACTCTCTGCGCAAGAGAAGTTCGATCATTGAGCAGGTTCAAGACGGAAATCGATAGATTTCTGCGTACAAATGACATCCAGAGGCCCCAGGCTAACGCTCTGGGGACACGGTTCCATCACAGCAAGCAGTGGCATTAAAGTTCAACTAGTGAAACTTGAAATTTTTTTTACAAAAGCTCATCTCAGCAATGGTGACCATGGCAACTATCATCGATCGCTGTAAAAAAAACCCATCTGGTTCATTAATGTCCCTTTAGGGATGGAAATCTGACCGTCCTTACCCAGTCTGGCCTACACGTGACTTCAGACCCCCACGTCGACGCAGCTGACTCTTAAACTGCCCTAGCAAGTCATTCAGTTCGAGGGGCAATTAGGAATGGGAAACAGATGCTGGCCTTGCCAGCGATGCCCACACCCCACGAAGGAATCAAAAAAAATTAGTATGGGCGTACCCACAGCATCTCGATTACAATCTCCTGAAGTCCTATGTCTGGCCGCTAACGACGTAGTCCTGTGAGAGTTGGATCGCCAAGACCATCCTCGATTGAGAGCATTTGAAATAAAAGGACTCAGGTGGGATTATTTTTAATTCGCTCATGGGATGTGGGTGTTGCTGGCCGGGCCCAGCGTTTGATGCCCGTCCCTCATTGCCCCCTTGAGAAGGTAGGGGGTGAGCCGCCTTCTTGAGCCGCTGCAGTCCCCGTGTGGTGTAGGTACACCCACCGTGCTGTTAGGGAGGGAGTTCCAGGATTTTGACCCAGCGACAGTGAAGGAACGGCCGATATATTTCCAAGTCGGGATGGTGAGGGGCTCGGAGGGGGAACTTGCAGGCGGTGGTGTTCCCCGTGTGTCTGCTGCCCTTGTCCGTCTAGCTGGTAGAGGTGGTGGGTTTGGGCGGCGCTGTCGAAGGAGCCTTGGCGAGTTGCTGCAGTGCATCTTGTAGATGGTACACACACACTGCTGCCCCTGTGCGTCGGTGGTGGGGGGAGTGAATGTTTGCGGATGGGGTGCCGATCGAGCGGGGCTGCTTTGTCCTGGACGGTGTCGAGCTTCTTGAGTGTTGTGGGAGCTGCATTCACCCAGGCAAGTGGGGAGTATCCCATCACACTCCTGACTTGTGCCTTGTAGATGGTGGACAGGCTTTGGGGGAGTCAGGAGGTGAGTTACTCTCCGCAGGATTCCCAGCCTCTGACCTGCTCTTGTAGCCACAGTATTTATCTGGCTGGGTCCAGTTCAGTTTCTGGTCAATGGTAACCCCCAGGATGTTGATAGTGGGGGATTCAGTGATGGTAATGCCATTGAACGTCAAGGGGGCGATGGTTCGATTCTCTCTTGTTGGAGATGGTCATTGCCTGGCACCGGTGTTGTGCCTTTTCACCCATTAACCAGCTTGGAAGTGGCTGGCCTGGCGCCATGTCAATTTTTGCCCTCCTCCAGAGCAGAACATGACTCCAACATGTGCTTTCTAACCCCCCCACCTACTGCGCATGCGTGCCTTCCCCGGGCCAGGGGGATGAGGTCATCACCCATGTTGCGCATGCGTTTGGCGCAGGGCAGTGTGGAGATGCTGCGCACGCGCAAAGGGCAGGGCGCAGCCGGACTGTCTGACGTCACAGGGCGCTGCCGTCAGGAGCGCCGGCGGCCGGCGCGCAGCTGCGAAGACGGTGACAGCGGGGGGGGGTTGGGCCAGGCGCAGGCGCCTTCACGTGTGGTCTCGGAGACGAAGGCGGGAGGCGGCGACGGCCGCCATTATGGTGTGCGAGCTCCTGCTGCTGTCGGCCGTCTGGTTCCTCTTCGTCGCCTTCTGGCTGGAGACGGTGAGCGTCTGGGTCTTCCTCTGCAACTTCTACCAGGACCGGGGCTTCTACCTGCAGCGGCGCTGGGCGCCGAGGGCCGGCGGTGTCGGAGGCGGAGCCGGAGGAGCCGCCATTACCAGGTCAGCGGCGCCGGGGAGGCAACATCCGGGCAACTGGGGCTGCCAGATAGTGGGCCATAGGGAATCACAGTGAGGCTGCCAGATAGTGGGCCATAGGGAATCACAGTGAGGCTGCCAGATAGTGGGCCATAGGGAATCACAGTGAGGCTGCCAGATAGTGGGCCATAGGGAATCACAGTGAGGCTGCCAGATAGTGGGCCATTGGGAATCACAGTGAGGCTGCCAGATAGTGGGCCATTGGGAATCACAGTGAGGCTGCCAGATAGTGGGCCATTGGGAATCACAGTGAGGCTGCCAGATAGTGGGCCATTGGGAATCACAGTGAGGCTGCCAGATAGTGGGCCATTGGGAATCACAGTGAGGCTGCCAGATAGTGGGCCATAGGGAATCACAGTGAGGCTGCCAGATAGTGGGCCATTGGGAATCACAGTGAGGCTGCCAGATAGTGGGCCATAGGGAATCACTGGGGCTGCCAGAAAGTGGGCCATATGGAATCACAGGGGTTGCCAGATAGTGGGTCATAGGGAATCACTGGGGCTGCCAGATAGTGGGCCATAGGGAATCACTGGGGCTGCCAGATAGTGGGCCATAGGGAATCACTGGGGCTGCCAGATAGTTAGTTGGCCATAGGGAATCACTGGGGCTGCCAGAAAGTGGGCCCTAGGGAATCACACAGGGGCTGCCAGATAGTGAACCCATATGACTGACCGTCCCTCATTATCCGGGACCGGCCCGTCGTTAGGCCTTTGCGTCCCGGGTCCGGGATCGTGCTCTCCCTCAACGTGTTTGGTCCTGGAGTATCTCCGGCAGTCTCCGTCCGCTCCTGTTCCGGACCAGTCGCTGCGGCGCCGCCCGTGCCTGTGGCACCAGAAGGCGCCCTGGTTTGTGCTGGGGGCCTCTGGGCGCGTGCCCGTGGGGGGTGGGGAGGGACCTCCGACTGAGCCCGCCTTTAACTGGCTTGGCGGCGTTGACAAGCGCCCCTCCGTTTACCCCCACCCCCCTTGCGGGGGAGCTGCAGATAACCGGGATTATGGGTCTTGTGTCTCGAGGTGGGGGGGTAACTGCCTTGACCCAAGAGGCACAAACGTGGGACACGGCTGGAATAGGAAGGCTTTGGGCTGGAGTAGGATTGAAAGAGGGGTGGGGGGGGCTGGCCTGGAGCCGGGGGGGGGCAGCCACGGGCATTAGCGTTCGTCCGGGCGTGCCCGCGGTCTGCGCTGTTTGCAACGCTCCCATACTAACCGAATTCCGCCCTGCTCCCCAGGGTCTCCGTGGAGGAACCGGGGCAGCTCCTGCACATCCTGGGAAGGTAAGACCGCATTTCCATATATCAGGGTGAAGGTCGACTTTATATAACTCCCCCTCTCGTCGGGGAGTGGGGGTGGGGGTCCTCTTGGCTTCCCCCAGATTGGAAAGAGGAGGCGAGAACGAGGGCAGGTTGGGGGTGGGGGGCAGGCAGGACCTAGGGGACAAAGCGGGCGGGCGGTGTTGGAATGGTCAGAGGGACAAAGAATAGGAGCCGCAGTGTCCCGAGAGAGAATGCGTCAGGACGCACGTGTGTCGGATAGGCCACTCAGCCCCTCGATCCTGCTCCCCCATTCAATACGATCGCCTCTGATCCGATTGTTCCTCAACTCCACTTCCCTGTCCGTCCCCCTCATCACCCTCAACTCCCCTCGTCGATCAGAAATCTGTCACACTCGGCCTTGAATATATTCAGTGACCCGACCCCCACTGCTCTCTGGCGGGGGAGAGAATTCCACAGACTGACCACCCTCTGAGAGAAGAAATTCCTCCTCAAATCCGTCTTCAATGGGAGACCCCTCATTCTGAAACTGTGCCCCCTCCCTCCCCTCGTTCTAGATTCCCCCCACGAGGTGGGGAAACATCCTCTCAGCATCCACCCTGTCAAACCCCCTCCCCTCAGAATCTGATATGTTTCAATAAGATCACCTCTCATTCTTCTAAACTCCAATGGGTAGAGGCCCAACCTGCTCAACCTTTCCTCATCAGACAAACCCCCCTTCGTCCCAGGAATCGGCCGAGTGAACCTTCTCTGAACGGCTTCCAGGGTGGTGAATGATTCTGGAGGACTCGGTGTTTGGAGGTGAACAGGAGCTGGGAAGAGGGGATGGGGGTTGGTTCAAGGGGATTGACCATTAATAGTTACCAGAACGGTCCCCCAGGATTGAGGGGACTTCAGTTCATGTTGGGAGAGACCGGAGGAGCCGGGATTGTTCTCCTCGGAGCGGAGAAGGTGAAGGGGGGAGATTGAATCGAGGGGGGTTCAAAATCACGAAGGGGTGGTCTCGATCGAGTGAATGAGGAGAAACTGTTTCCATTGGCGGGAGGGTCGGTGACCAGAGGGGAGGGGGGGACACAGATTGAAGAGAATCGGCGGGAGGGGGAGATGAGGAGAATTTTATTTTCAACACAGCGAGTGGTTGTGATCTGGAAGGCGCTGCCCGAAAGATGTTTCAAAGGATTCGATAGAGAGAAACTCATTGACCCTCGTGGGGGCGGGGGTGGGGAGTCCAGATCAAGGGGGCAGAACCTTTAAAACTTGAGCCGGGCCGCTCAGGGGGTGATGTCCTCACACAGAGGGGAGTGGGAATCTGGATCTCTCTCCTTCCGCCCCCCAAAAAAGCTGTCGAGGCTATGGGCCATGGGGGGGGTTCAATTGGAAATTTCAAACCCAAGATTGGTAGGTTTTTGTTGGGTAAGGGGCATTAAAGGCTTTGGAACCAAGGCGGGTAGATGGAGTTAAGGTACAGATCAGCCAAGGTCTGACTAGTGGAGGAACAGGCTCGAGGAGAGGGGGCTGAATGGCCTCCTCCTGTTCCTATGTAACAGGCTCGAGAGAGGCTGAATGGCCTCCTCCTGTTCCTGTGTAACAGGCTCGAGAGAGGGGGCTGAATGGGGCCTCCTCCTGTCCCTGTGTAACAGGCTCAAGAGGGGCTGAATGTACCTCCTCCTGTTCCTGTGTAACAGGCTCGAGAGAGAGGGCTGAATGGGGCCTCCTCCTGTCCCTGTGTAATTCACTGCCCTCTCCCAACTAGGGACCAGGTCAGGGGTTAAAGTTGATAGTGGCCGGGCAGCACGGTGGGCACTGGAGCAGGCTGAGAGGCTGAGAATAGAGAATGTCGCCTGGGAGGACGGGCAGCTGCTGGGCTGGGGACCTTGGGTGAAGTGGGAACAGCTGCCATGTTCACTGACTTGTTTGTCCACCGCCTCAACTTTCCTATTCTGCAGACAAACACTGCAGATAAACCGTGTGAAAACAGCACATGTGTGTGCGCGTGTGGGCCAACATTATGTCTCAACCCTTCCTCATCCCAGACCAGTGAACGGTAAATTCTGCCAATTAGCAGCTTTCAGCTGCATCTCAGGCAGCCGCACTGTCGCCTCGGAGTCCGAAGAACATGGATTCGAGCCGCCAGTCCAGGACTCGAGCCCCCAAGTCATGGCCTGACAGTTCCGCAACCACCCCACCCCCCCAGCAGACCCCGGGCCACATCCCAGGTCTCAGGGCTGAGGGAGCGCTGCACTGTCGGAGGGTCAGCGCTGAGGGAGCGCCGCACTGTCGGAGGGTCAGCGCTGCGGGAGCGCCGCACTGTCGGAGGGTCAGTGCCGAGGGAGCGCCGCACTGTCGGAGGGTCAGTGCCAAGGGAGCGCCGCACTGTCGGAGGGTCAGTGCTGAGGGAGTGCCGCGCTGTCGGAGGGTCGGCGCTGAGGGAGCGCCGCACTGTCAGAGGGTCAGCGCTGAGGGAGCGTCGCACTGTCGGAGGGTCAGCGCTGAGGGAGCGCCGCACTGTCGGAGGGTCAGCGCTGAGGGAACGCCGCACTGTCGGAGGGTCAGCGCTGAGGGAGCGCCGCACTGTCGGAGGGTCAGCGCTGAGGGAGCGCCGCACTGTCGGAGGGTCAGCGCTGAGGGAGCGCCGCACTGTCGGAGGGTCAGCGCTGAGGGAGCGCCGCACTGTCGGAGGGTCAGCGCTGAGGTAGCGCCGCACTGTCGGAGGGTCAGCGCTGAGGGAGCGCCTCACTGTCGGAGGGTCAGTGCCGAGGGAGCGCCGCACTGTCGGAGCGTCAGTGCCGAGGGAGCGCCGCACTGTTGGAGGGTCAGTGCTGAGGGAGCGCCGCACTGTCGGAGGGTCAGCGCTGAGGGAGCGCCGCACTGTCAGAGGGTAAGTGCTGAGGGAGCGCCGCACTGTCGAAGGGTTAGTGCTGAGGGAGCGTCGCACTGTCGGAGGGTAAGCGCTGAGGGAGGGTCAGTGCTGAGGGAACGCCACAATGTCGGAGGGTCAGCGCTGATGGAGCGCCGCACTGTCGGAGGGTCAGTGCGGAGGGAGCTCCGCACTTTGTGCAGTTTCCTTGCTCATGATGACACGTTGAGCCCAAAGTCCCCGCCTGCTCCCTCAAGTAGATGTGAAAAATCCCATGGCCTGTATTGGAAGAAATGCATTGTGGATGATGGCTGTGGGGACATTGGACCAATGTTCATCCATCAACCAGTTTCATTAAAGACAGGTGCTCTGGCCATAACATGCAGCTATTTATGGGATCTTACTGTGTATAAATTTCAGATTATGTGGCACAGGAGTGTATATTGGACAGAGTTCAAACCCGAGCCACATGAGGGGATATTAGGGACAGGTGACCAGAAGCTCGGTCAAAGAGGTTGGTTTTTAGGGAGCGAGTGGGGCGGAGAGGTTTAGGGAGGGAATTCCAGAGCTCAGGGCCCCCCAGGCAGCTGAAGGCACGGCCGCCAATGGTGGAGCGATGGGAATCGGGGGATGCTCGAGAGGCCGGAATTGGAGGAGCGCAAAGATCTCGGAGGGTTGTAGGAGGTTACAGAGATAGGGAGGGTTGTAGGGGCTGGAGGAGGTTACAGAGATAGGGAGGGTTGTAGGGGCTGGAGGAGGTTACAGAGATAGGGAGGGTTGTAGGGGCTGGAGGAGGTTACAGAGATAGGGAGGGGGGTAGGGGCTGGAGGAGGTTACAGAGATAGGGAGGGGGTGTAGGGGCTGGAGGAGGTTACAGAGATAGGGAGGGGTATTGGGGGCTGGAGGAGGTTACAGATAGGGAGGGTTGTAGGGGGCTGGAGGAGGTTACAGAGATAGGGAGGGTTGTAGGGTTTGGAGGAGATTACAGAGATAGGGAGGGGTTGTAGGGGCTGGAGGAGGTTACAGAGATAGGGAGGGGTGTAGGGGCTGGAGGAGGTTACAGAGATAGGGAGGGGTGTAGGGGCTGGAGGGGGTTACCGAGATAGGGAGGGTTGTAGGGGCTGGAGGAGGTTACAGAGATAGGGAGGGGTGTAGGGCCTGGAGGAGGTTACAGAGATAGGGAGGGGTGTAGGGGCTGGTGGAGGTTACAGAGATAGGGAGGGGTGTAGGGGCTGGAGGAGGTTACAGAGATAGGGAGGGTTGTAGGGGCTGTAGGAGGTTACAGAGATAGGGAGGGGTGAAGGGGCTGGAGGAGGTTACAGAGATAGGGAGGGTTGTAGGGGCTGGAGGAGGTTACAGAGATAGGGAGGGGTGAAGGGGCTGGAAGAGGTTACAGAGATAGGGAGGGGTGTAGGGGCTGGAGGAGGTTACAGAGATAGGGAGGGGTGTAAGGGCTGGAGGAGGTTACAGAGATAGGGAGGGTTTGTAGGGGCTGGAGGAGGTTACAGAGATAGGGAGAGTTGTAGGGGCTGGAGGAGGTTACAGAGATAGGGAGGGGTGAAGGGGCTGGAGGAGGTTACAGAGATAGGGAGGGGTATAGGGGCTGGAGGAGGTTACAGAGATAGGGAGGGGTGTGTGTGTGGTTTTTTGGCTGTGGCGAGCCCTGACCGATCCTCTCCCGATCTCTTGTGTTTCCCGCCAGCCTCGAGGCGCCCACGCTAATGGAGGGATAAAGGTGTCCGGAGCCCTGCGCTGCGGATGGGAGTGACGCCTGGCCCAGCGGGCGCCGGGGGCGGCGCCGACCAGGGGAGCGGGGCACGCACCCTGCCCGAGGGGAGCCACGAGGAGGAGCAGAGAGGCAACTCGCCCACGCCCGCGCCTGTGCGTTCCCGGACTCGTTCCCGCCTTTCTCCCTCCCCCCCCCCCCGAATCCCCGGGGGACAGGACAGCGTGCGGCAGGAGTTTCCCAGGGTGGCGCCTGCCTCGATGCCTGGATTGGACTGAGGGGAGGGGCTGGGGGTGTTGGGTGGGGTGAAGCGTCTCGCTGTTGAGGAGGAGCGGGCTGCGCCGCGCCGCCTGCTGCAGTCGAGCAGCTGGACGCAGAGGCGGGCTTCTTAGGAAGCGGCGGGCGGGCAGTTAATGATACAGGAGTCTTTAACCCTCCCCCCCACCCCACCCCCTGTTAAATCCGATCACGTGCAAGTGGTGAGCTGGGCCGGGGGCATGAGTGTTGGGGCTTTTCAGCACAGATTGTAGTTCGGGCTCCACGGAGGGGACTGTTTCTCTGGCGGCCGGTGTGTGGTTAGTGGGGGGTGGGTGGGGTGGGGTGCGGAAGGGAGGGCAGTCGCAGGACTAACCATAACGCTGCTATTCAGCGCACGACGCAGCGAAGCCCGCCACAGATGAGCAGCTGGCTGCGGATTCTGTGTCTGGGAGCTCGGCAGGGTGGGGGGTTCATGTTAAACGGGCGGCTTTCAAACTCCCCAGCTCGCTGATTCTCGTCAAGGGAAAGCAACGTGGAGCGGAGGTTGGCTCTCAGTGAAACCCGGAGATATGTGTTTCATGGGGACAGTGTAGAGGGAGCTTTACTCTGTATCTAACCCCGTGCTGTACCTGCCCTGGGAGTGTTTGATGGGGACGGTGTAGAGTGAGCTTTACTCTGTATCTAACCCTGTGCTGTACCTGTACTGGGAGTGTTTGATGGGGACGGTGTAGAGGGAGCTTTACTCTGTGTCTAACCCCGTGCTGTACCTGTCCTGGGAGTGTTTGATGGGGACGGTGTAGAGGGAGCTTTACTCTGTATCTAACCCCGTGCTGTACCTGTCCTGGGAGTGTTTGATGGGGACGGTGTAGAGGGAGCTTTACTCTGTATCTAACCCCGTGCTGTACCTGCCCTGGGAGTGTTTGATGGGGACGGTGTAGAGTGAGCTTTACTCTGTATCTAACCCTGTGCTGTACCTGTACTGGGAGTGTTTGATGGGGACGGTGTAGAGGGAGCTTTACTCTGTGTCTAACCCCGTGCTGTACCTGTCCTGGGAGTGTTTGATGGGGACGGTGTAGAGGGAGCTTTACTCTGTATCTAACCTCGTGCTGTACCTGTCCTGGGAGTGTTTGAAGGGGACAGTGTAGATGGAGCTTTACTCTGTATCTAACCCCGTGCTGTACCTGTCCTGGGAGTGTTTGATGGGGACAGTGTAGAGGGAGCTTTACTCTGTATCTAACCCTGTGCTGTACCTGTCCTGGGAGTGTTTGAAGGGGACAGTGTAGATGGAGCTTTACTCTGTATCTAACCCCGTGCTGTACCTGTCCTGGGAGTGTTTGATGTGGACTCTGTATCAAATACTGCAGCGCTAAAATCTATACAATGATTAAGATTAAATTTCATGAAAATATGTTTTGAAATAAATTGATTCTGAAAGCCATTGATGCGGTGTTGAAGTTATTGTTGAATTGTTTTAAATCAGAATTGTGTGATTATTTCCCCCAGTCTCCTCCTCTTATTGAACCTTTCTCTGATGATGTTGGAGTGGAAGAGATGTTCGGTCAAAGGAGAGGGGAAGGCCTGAGTAAATCCACGGAGAGCCAATTCATCCACTCAACAGGTTACAGCAGCAAATGTATGGGGAGGGAGCGAGGGCCCAGATGTTGTACTGAGTCAGGAGAATTAAGGCAGGCACCCAGAAACAGGCCATTCGGCCCCTCTGCTCCGCTCCAGTGTGTCTGCCCCCACACCAGCCTCCTCCCACCCTCCCTACTCCATCTCCTCCCCCACCTCCCCCCCCACCATCCCCCATATCCTTCTATTCCTTTCCCCCCACCCCTCGTGTGTTTATCCAGCTCCTTAAACACATCGACACGATTCACCTCCACCCCCTCCCTGTGGGACCGAGTTCCACACTCTCCCCGCTCTCCGGGTAAAGACGTTTCTCCTGAATTCCCACCCCCCCCTCGATCGGATTTATTAGGGACTGTCTTATATTGATGGCCCCCCCTCCTAGTTCTGGACTCCCCCCGTCCCCCACAAGTGGAAACATCTTCTCTACGTCGACCCTATCGAAACCCCCTCCGTCATTTTAAAGAGCTCGATCGGGTCACCCCCCGCCTCAGCCTCCTCTTTTCTAGAGTAAAGAGCCCCGGCCGGTTCAACCTTTCCCGATAGTTATAACCTCTCCGATCTGGGATCATCCTCGTCAATCTTTCTCACACCTTCTCCAGTGTCTCCATATCCTTTTTATAATACGGAGACCGGAACTGTGCATGGTATTCCAAAACCCCTTATTCTGAAACTGTCCCCACTATTGTCTAGAATCCCCCATGAGGAAGAAACATCCCCTCAGCATCCACCCTGTCAAACCCCCTCCCCTCAGAATCTGATATGTTTCAATAAGATCACCTCTCATTCTTCTAAACTCCAATGGGTAGAGGCCCAACCTGCTCAACCTTTCCTCATCAGACAAACCCCCTTCGTCCCAGGAATCGGCCGAGTGAACCTTCTCTGAACGGCTTCCGATGCGAGTCTGTCCCTCCTGAAGTAAGGGGACCAGAACTGTCCACAGTGGCCCAGGAGCGGCCTCACCAACGCCCTGTCCAGTTGTAGCAAGACTTGCCCGCTTTTATATTCCATCCCCTCCCCTCGCAACAAAGGACAACTTTCCACTTGTCTTCCTCATCACTCGCTGCATCTGCACGCTGGCCTTTTGTGATTCATGTACCAGGACACCCAGATCCCTCCGCACTGCAGCCTCCAGCAGAGTCTCTCCATTTCAATAATATTCTGATTCTCTATTCTTTCTCCAAAAGTGGAGAAGCTCACATTTTCCTGCATTACACTGCATCTCACTTAACCTCTCTACATCCTGGTTGTACCTGTCCTGGGAGTGTTTGATGGGGACGGTGTAGAGGGAGCTTTACTCTGTATCTAACCCCGTGCTGTACCTGTCCTGGGAGTGTTTGATGGGGACGGTGTAGAGGGAGCTTTACTCTGTATCTAACCCCGTGCTGTACCTGTCCTGGGAGTGTTTGATGGGGACGGCGTAGAGGGAGATTTACTCTGTATCTAACCCCGTGCTGTACCTGTCCTGGGAGTGTTTGATGGGGACGGTGTAGAGGGAGCTTTACTCTGTATCTAACCCTGTGCTGTACCCGTCCTGTGAGTGTTTGATGGGGACAGTGTCGAGGGAGCTTTACTCTGTATCTAACCCCCGTGCTGTCCCTGTCCTGGGAGTGTTTGATGGGGACAGTGTATAGGGAGCTTTACTCTGTATCCATCCCCTGTGCTGTACCTGTTTAGCCTCCTCGTGGTTAGATACAATGCCCGCAGTGCTAACACAGAAGGCGCTTAAACTCTGTTGACGTCCCAGGTACCAGCTGCAGGATTGGTTGTGCAGGTTCAGTCTAATCTGGCTTTGAGGGTCACGGCTAAAACAAACATTGACTTTGCAGCAAAGAGATTAAACTTTCAGAGAAAACAGGTTGAGGTGAAATCAGTTTATTGTTGCCATCAGTCCTCAACACGTGTGCTCCATAACGTTCTTATCTGAGTCCGGTAGGCCCTGGGTTCAAGCCCCAATGCAGGGATTTGAGCAGATAGATTTAAACTAGCACAACCTCCATGGTGATGCGCGGCCGCCGCACTGTCGGAGGGTCAGCGCTGAGGGAGCGCCGCACTGTCGGAGGGTCAGCGCTGAGGGAGCGCCGCACTGTCGGAGGGTCAGTGCAGAGGGAGTGCCGCACTGTCGGAGGATCACTCCTGAGGGAGCACCACACTGTCGGAGGGTCACTCTTGAGGGAGCGCCGTGCTGTCGGAGGGTCAGTGCTGAGGGAGCGCCGCACTATCGGAGGGTCACTCCTGAGGGAGCACTGCACTGTCGGAGGGTCACTCCTGAGGGAGAGCCGCACTGTCGGTGGATCAGTACTGAGGGAGCGCCGCACTTTCGGAGGGTCCCTCCTGAGGGAGAGCCACACTGTCGGAGGGTCACTCCTGAGGGAGTGCCTCGCCGTCGGACGGTCAGTGCTGAGGGAGCGCTGCACTGTCGGAGGGTCAGCGCTGAGGGAGCGCCGCACTGTCGGAGGGTCAGTGCTGAGGGAGCGCCGCACTGTCGGAGGGTCAGTGCTGAGGGAGCGCCGCACTGTCGGAGGGTCAGCGCTGAGGGAGCGCCGCACTGTCGGAGGGTCAGCGCTGAGGGAGCGTCGTGCTGTCGGAGGGTCAGCGCTGAGGGAGGGTCGCGCTGTCGGAGGGTCAGTGCTGAGGGAGGGTCGCGCTGTCGGAGGGTCAGTGCTGAGGGAGGGTCGCGCTGTCG